>NW_023397201.1:0-15000 GCF_011125445.2 Fundulus heteroclitus | reverse complement strand
TGTTCTCACTGTATACTTGGAAAATTGCTGAGAGTTGCAAGAACCAAACTGTCTTGCGAGTTTATGAAAAGAACAGGAAGGTCACAGAATAAAGAAATAAGACCAGCGTGGATTTTCCCGTGATCCCCCTGAGGAGCGGAAGGTAGCAGGTGAGATGGTCTTGGTCATGCGCAGTTATTCAAAAAGGGACTTGGCCGTTTCTTAGCAACTTTTCCTGAAAAATCCTCCACTGTACCTTTAGAGGTGTTTCTGATTAAATTTTTGTTTGATGGACAAATTAAGTTTCTCCCTCCACATGATTTTCTTTTGCATAAAATAAAATACTACGAATATAACAGTTTGTGGTTGTGCCATGACAAAATGTAGGAAATGGGTATGAATGCTTATGCACGGCCCCGCAGTCCGGATACTTAAGTCCTACATGAAAACCTTTGTCCCAGAGGTTTCAGAGGTCATGCTGCAATAAAGATCTTTGATTTTTAATAAAAGTTCATGAGCAACATATTTTCAGTACTTTTGACAGTGTGTAAATGCTAGAATGATGGGCTTTAAACTTTGTGTAGCTTTTTATATTAGTAGTTCCTGTGCCTTTTACATTGGTCAGTATTTACATTATTTGGCCTTATATTTTAAACAGCTGATCTTTACATTAGTGGGTTGTTGCATGAAATGTTCCTTTTGAAATCAAGGAATTTCTAAAATGTTCAGTGTTTATATTTTTCTGCAACTCTATTACAGAGTTGTATTGTGAATGGGGGAAGAAAAGTGGCAGAGACCTCTTGTTTCTTCCCTGCATGCTATCTGAAAGGTCATGCAGACTACACATTGTATTTGTTTGTTACATTGTCCAGATTGTGCACGAAAATACTCCAGGGGGCCGACGCACACATAAAAGAGTCAGAGTCAAAATAATTTCCCAGGTGAACTGATTTTTTTTCCAGATTCAGTTATTTTGTTCTTCTTCGTGAGCCCTGGAGCCGTCAGCATGGTTAGGTTAGATTCAAATTGCTCCTAATAAGATCATCACTGAGACACACTGCCATAACTGACCTATGTTCATCTGGCTCCCAAGCTGATTTTGTGGTTTGGCTGATATGAGCCGCATTCATCAGAGCTGACACTTTTATTATAAAAAATTTAGATAGTAGATTAAATGACTTTATTGTTGTGTTTGCTAAACCGCAGATTTAATAGTAATACTACAGCACAACAACAATCCATTGATGTACTTGTAGAATCAAGTTTTACATTTAGAATATCTGAAGTTACTCTGTCATTGTGCCAATATTAGCCTGTCAGTCACAGCGCTCCATTGTATGCAATACTACCCCAGTATTGTCGAAGTCCGACTACACAATGTGAGCCAGGCATATTCTTCTAGAAACATATGCAAATGAAGCTGGGTTAAAAATAAACAGTGCAAATGGTTTGCCCAGATTGCACTTCATCTAAATCCAACTCCCTTTGTGGGTGGTGTGAAACCTGAGAGAATATGTGCGCAGTGAATACAGTCAAGCTCCGTCACTTCAGATTTCAGTGAAACATTCTTTCATGACCTCATGAGCATGCAGGACATGTTTACGAAATACACAAAAACGTGACAAAGACTGGGCAGCGCTGTTAAAGAGCCCCTATTGGACTTGTTTACAAGTCCACAATCTTGTTTGGTTTGCATTATCTACTTATCATTTCCTGATTTAATGGTCTAATGCACAATATTTCCTCAAGCTGAACATTACTTTAACACCTCATCTCTTTTTATCCCAAAAAAAAAAAAAATAGTAAGTTCACTTTGGCGTAATGGGTCAACTAATGACATTGGTGCCGACAAGTCTGGTTCATTTCAAGCTAGTGTTTGGCATTCAAAGCAAATTTACGTGTACATGTTCTCGTGATTCCTTGCTACCGTATTGATTTCCGCTTTTCTTTTATGTTTAAGATCATCAAACTAATTGCAATGTCCAATGAAGTTAACCTGTGTAAATAACAACTGCAGTTTTCACACGATGATTTGTTTTATTAAAGAGAAAAAAGTGAACCAGACCCACTGCCAGAGCTATGGATTCAACAAAGTCCTTAAACAGGATCCGTCTGACAACATGAAGTAAGCTAAAAGATCTTAAAAGTAAGCCATCATGCCCCAAAGTTAAGACATTTAAGAAGAGATGAAAAAGACTTGTAAATATTATAAAAGTGGCATTTTATCCACAAAAATATTAAAGGCATTTTATTGCCCCACTGTCTGTAGCACATCCATCTCTGAGATTACATAAGAGGTGTTTTCCTCCTAACCCACTTTATTTCTCCAGTTTTGCTCAGTGCATCATTTACATTCTGCTTCCTTATACCACAATTAAGTTTTATTGAGTTCCTGGTTGCTAGCAGATCTGCATCATTATCTCCTACAAAGACACAGGCGTAGATAGTTCATTGTGCTAATACACTGGAGACAAGGAAGTGAACAAAAGGCTGGACAGGTACTATTAGACAGAGCGCCAAGCACGGCTCCAGCCTCAGGTTTCTGCGCTCTTCCTCAGCAGGCCGCCTGACAGTGATTGTATAATCTGTGGTGTGATTAAAAAGCCCACCCCGGACCTCTGGGGATATTATCTTGGGGATTGCTCTGCAACGTCCAGCCACAGAATCTCTTTCTCTCTGTTTATCTCTCCGCTGCTTAACAGGATGGAGACGGCGCGATCCGGCTCCGGCTGACGTGCCTCCGAGACCGCTGTTACTAGGCAACTGAATGCTAAATTTTGAAAGCCAGACAATTCTGTCTTTCAAGCATTAAAAGTGCAGAGAGAGAAGACCCAAAAATAGACCAGCGGTTTTGGGGCGGGGGGGAGGGGGGTCAAAGAATCTAAACGATGTAAATGAACTAAATGGCCTGCAGTGTGTGTTGTTGTTGAGATTTGTTATGTTGTTTATTTTGGCACGCGGAGGTCAGCTGAGAATAGTATTTTTCCACTGCCGTGTTTTAGGGGAATTTTGGGAGAAAGTGTTGAGAAACTGGCAGACAATAGACTGCCTTTAAGACGTTGCCCTCATCAGGACAGTTTAGTAGGTATTAAAATGTTATTTTTTTCCCTCCCCATGAAAAACAGTTTTAGTGATTAGATTCTAAATGTGAAAGGTTTGTCACAATTTGTCATCAAGTGATGATGTTTTTGGTGTTTTTTTTTTTTTTTTTTTTTAGATTCTGTTGTTGATGATGCAAAGCTACCTCTGTTCATATTCCATTCTCCTCTGTCACAGCAGTGTACACAATGTTCATTGGTCTGTCCACTGAAGCCCTGCTGTCGGCTCATCAGCCTTGTTTTCCATTCACCTCAAAGCAAAAGGAATCAAAGAACAAATGCATAATTGAATTTACAATACACACCTGGATGAAATATATATATATATATATATATATATATATATATATATATATATATATATATATATATATATATATATATATATATATATATAATTACTCATATAAAATGCAGCAGAGTGTGTGTTTTTGGAGACACCCGGCCCCGGTTTGATTGGTGCCTGATATCCCAACACTTGACATGACAGTCAGTGCCTTAGCCTGACTCCAGGACGCCCTGCAGATTTTCCGACTGATATCTTTATCTCGTGCCACCCGCTGCTTGTCATTCAGCTCTGCTCCGGCCTCACAGCTCTGCTTCTCACAATAGCAGCATCTTTTGCTTTCAGTGGTCTCTGAAGAATTTGATTTGCGATATGATTGGAGCACTAATGCACTGCAGAGGCTTTATGAGGACTGCTCTACAAGCAAATTATATGATCAGATTGTCTCTTGAAGTCATATTATGGCCCTTTTTTCTCAAGTTGACTAAGTTTCCTTTTTTTTTTTTTGCACGGGAGAGTGGGGATGATTGTTTTAACAAATTATAGTAGCTGTCTAAGAGAACCTTTAGCATTCAATATTGCAGACATCATCAGTTCCAAGTAAAGTTTTACTCTAAAACAATGAGACGTTAGCTCCAAATTACCCAGAGATTCAGTTTAAGCCTATTCCATGTTCCCGTTAATTTTAAACATCTATAACATGATTCAGCAACCTGCAGCTCTGGAGGGGTGGTGGTTCTTTAGACCCTCCCCAGTGGCTCTTCGTAACTTTGGGCAAAATGTTTTTAAATACCAAAATGAAACAGCTTTTCTAGGTGTTTTCATCCCATATTTGCAGAGAATTTACACATCAGAATAAAACAACAAATCTAGAATGTTCTATTGAAGAAAATGTATTTACTGTCTTTGTAAAAGTTATTTCTTTATTTCAAAAGCTAGAAACAGAAACAAAATGGTTCTTCTTTTTTTAAAATCCCTATAAATGTTCTATAGTGTATAGTAATAAAAATGGATAAAACATTTTTTGTGTTTTTTAGTATGTGTAAAAACTTACCGGTGAGAAGAAAATACTTTAGCATCAAACTAAACCTGTCTTGAAGGTTTTTTCAGTGCAAAAATGTAGCATCAGGAGGCCCCGATGTTTGTTAGTCCTTGCCTTAAATAGGTACGTTTTTTTTCTGTGGTTAATAAGTCTAGTAAAGCCCTATGTAATTGTAGTTATTTTTACTGTTTACCAAAAAAATTGCTATATGTATTATTATCATTATTATGCACTTTCCCTTAGGGATGTGTTCCTCAGGAACCCACCCCCAGTAAATATGCATACAGTTCACACTCACACAGAAGTTGACAGGGTGAGAGTCATTCTCACTTTTAAATTTAGGTGTCGTTATTTTGCCCTGCAGTGATGATTAGTTCAAAATGTCAGTATGAAAACAACATATTTTTCATGCTTCAGAAAAACAATGCAGGCTACTGACCTAACCCAAGCCATTATAACACATGGTGATGAACACTGAAAGGTTAAAAACACCTGAGAGGCGCCAACACTGATATGATTGATCATTTATTATGTCCATTATCTTTATGAGACCCAAACTTAGCCACTGGTCAGGATTTTGAGCGGACCAGATCGTTCTTAACACACCACACACGGCAAGAAGATCTCTTAAGATTACTTTAAGAGACGCGATAATCGGCGCCTCTCAGAAGCGGAAGAATTGGGGTGAAAATCTGGCAAATAACCCCGCCATGTGAACCAGCCTTTAATAACGGTTTATTTTTTAGCTTGTAGCTTCTTACATATTGTGCTTCCTCTGACTTCATTTTAAGTAACTCTCTGAAATAGTTTTAAGTCTTTTTCCCTCGGGTACAAATCCCAGACTGAAGAGTGTTGTCAACCTGATCTAGAAGTATGAAATAGTCTGGAATTTACTTTGTTCATTTTCCAGATCTGGAAGGTCGGTAAAAAACAAAAACTGTTATAACTTTTTGATCCAGATGTTTTTTCCTGCGTCAGTTTTTTGGAGACAAGAGTCTACTTATGCTTAATGAACACTGTGATTTTACGCAGATTTATATTTGAGTCACAAACTCTATCTTTGTTTCGCCAGATCACATATAGATTCTTTACATGCTTTATGAACGCAAATTCAAACAGAAACTTTTTTGCTACCCTTAGACAAGTTTAAATTCAGATTGAACTGGATCGGTAGTACTTAAACTACATATAAAATACTTAAAGTACCAAAACTACTATGCTTGGGAATTTAAGAAACAGGAAAGTAGACAACTTGCCCTTTAAAGCAGCACTGTTTAACTCTTGGCCACTAGAGGGGCAGTATACATGTAACATTCAGGTTTAATGCACAAGAAGACCTCTGGCAAAACTGCACTGTCAGAAAATTATAAACAGTCTGCCTCCGTGTTTTGGAATCTGATAGCAGACCACTTTGGACCAGATTGAGAAGTAAAGAATTGTAAAGACAAGGCCACATTCCCCTCAGAGAACCAAAAATATGTGTGATCGGGTAAGAGTCATGTTTGTTTTTTGTTGTTACCAGACTCTTGTAACCTAGACTGGGTCATGTGCTGCTGTCCAGTTCTTCATCTTGACACACATTTCTGAATCCATTCTAATTGGTTAATTTCTCTTCTTCGATCCCTAGAAGCGCATTTGTGTTGTTGTTTTTTTCGTGTACTATCAACCAATCGCAGCTCTTGAAACCCAGTGCCACACCTAGCAACGAGGTCAACCACACCTCCTCACTAAGATAAAGATTTCTGTCATTTTCTTACTCAGAGTCGCTTTCAGCAGCGATCTGAATCACTTTAAGCTGAGACTCCTATGCAGGAATTATTGGGCTAAGATAGGAGCTTTCTGAGAGGACTCTGAGGATCTTTGTGAATACGCACTCAGCTGATTTTGGTCACCAGCCAATTTCACATTGCCACTTGAAAGAATTTGAAAACAATCATTATCTGGTTCTGGTATCTGCCGTGCTTGACTTTATCTATATGATGCTGCTCATGTTGCAGTGTCGTGTCTTGGATGTTGGTTGCTCAAAATTAAGGTGAACCTTGTCACTTGAAAGTACTCTAAATATACATTACCTAATCTAACTCTCAATAAGCTGCTTCAGAGCTCTAGTTCCCGGGTTCTGCCTTCATGGAAGTCCAGTCAGAAAAAGCACAAGCTTGAAGCTATCTTACAGATGGCGTTGAACAAGTCTGATCTTGTACTAGTTGTTCCACAGCCCTGTCTATCTCCTCTAGAGGTATAATTCAAGTTTTATGGGAATGGAAAGATGACACGTGAGCTGCTGGAAAAACGGAGACAATCAGAATAAGATCATTGGTGAACGACTTGTGCAAGCGTGATTCCTGCAGTAAAAGTTTGGAAGCAAAGAGAAACGTGATGGTTTGTGCAAATGTTGCCTTGTTTGGAGTAAATATTTGACTCTTTGGAGCGGATCTACTTCGATTTGAGGAGTTGCAGACGTGCCGTCTGCTGCGACGCTGATGTCTGCTGTTTGTTGCTGGGGTTGCTTGCAAAGGAGTTTTTGCAAAGCTCACTTTTTGCTCCTGCAATCTTCTGTCTTCATGCTCCTTCTGCCTCACTCGCTCCCTCTCAGACGTCTCCCGAGGGTTTGTGAGGAAAAATAAATATTTTTAGACGTTTCAGTCCAGAGCTGCTGTCACTTCTTCTGTTTTTTAAAAATCTTTCATGAATCTTTACCATGGGAAAACTATATTCACCTCCCCCTTTCTCATTATTAATGCAGTCGCCTAGCCTTTGGCTTTGTACCGACACCCATCACAAAAAAGCTGCCCCCTGGGAGAGGGCCACCATAGCAACTACCTTCACCACAGCAACCCCTCAAAGTGTCCGTCCAAAGCTGGCTGAGGCAGTCCTGTGATTTACCCGACCGCCGGACCTGAGGGTTCGTGTGTCGGGGCAGAGAGGAGACGAGGAGGGGAAAGTGATAGAGACAAAGATACAGAGGGGAGCGCAGATGTTCAACAGCTGAGCAGCTCAGAAGGGCCTCTTCAGAAGACCCTCACAGTGCTACTTGTCATTGAGTTTTGTTTGTGGATTAGGATGCCTAGAAATGTTCCTTACTGATTAATCGCTGAACAAGCCCTGTCATGCAACAACAGCTGGCTCAAAGTAAAAATAGTATTTCCCTCGATCATGAAAGAGCACGAAGCAGAGACACGGCCATCTTTCAGGAACTCATTCCAACCCTTAGGTATTAAAAAGGATCCACAAGTAGCATGTATGTTTTCCCTCTGAACATGTCAAATTAAAGTCCTCTCCTCAGGACCATATGCCCCCCCCACCCCCTCATTCTGCACTGCTGCCGTGTCAAAGAGCAGATCTCATATCCCAGATCACAAGGGACCCGATCCTAATCCATGTAGCCTTCGTGCATCTCCACAGCTACAGCGCGCTTATTGTGAGCATGTCGGCTCATTGTTGTCTCACACAGCAAAGGAGCTATTAATAGCCTCACGCTGCGCCGTAGTTTAAATTCATCCAGCACCGCTCTGAGATGTGAACTGGAGCTGCACCACACTCTCCAGGCTGGCTTTGGCAATGGCAAGGGAACAGCCCAGCACTCATTTAGTTGTTTTATGTTTCAGTTTTTCACTCCAGGTAGAACAGAAAGTGAATTTACACATCAGTCAGTTTCACTATCACCTCACTTCCTTTATTATTCTGGTATATGTAGAGTTTGGGTTACACCACAATCTGCATGATCGTAATAGAGACATTAAACATTTGCTCTTATTGGTATATATATATATATATATATATATATATATATATATATATATATATATATATATATATATATATATATATATATATATATATATATATATATATATAGTTGCTCAGTAGTTTTTAATCTTTTTTATATGTACATCAGATGTTTATAATGTTAATCCAATCCACAGCCATCCATGAATTTCCAGAAGACATCTTTACCAAGGAGCAGAGGAAGAATGGGGCTGTGCTTCTCCATGCACTCTGCGTGAGTGTTTTTTTTATTTTTTTATCTTGCGTTTGCTTTTCATGCGTGTAGTGCCTCGCAGAAGTATTCAAAGCCATTGATCATTGAAATGTTTTATCAAACTTCAACTAAAATCTTAATTTATTTGAATTTGATTTTATAAGACTATGCAAATATTACACAAAAGGAGCATAAAACTGTAAAGTTGAAGAAGGATACTTTTTTTGTTTACATGTAATATAAAAAAGTATGGCATTTAGGCCCACTTTGTGGTAATTACAGCTGTAGGTCTTCTGTGCAATAGCTCTACAAGCTTTTCTCATATAGACATTGAAATATTTACCCATTGTTCTTTGCAAAAAAATAAATAAAAAAAACTCCCTCTCAGATTGGATTGAGTGTGTGTGAACATCAGATCTCATGATTGCCACAGAATCTCAGTTGGATTCAGGTCTGGACTTTGACTGGACCATTGTAACTCTTCATATGCTTTGATCTAAATCTTTGTAGCTCTGGGTGTTTGTTTAGGGTTATAGTCCTGCTGGTGGGTGAACCTCTTCACCATTCCCAAATGTTTTTGCAGCCTCTTACCGGTTTCCTGGACTGTCCTTCCATCCATCTTTCAGTCAACTCTGACAAGGTTCCTCTTTCCTGCTGAAAAAGCACATCCCCACGGCATGATGCTTTTCTGCTTTTCTGTTGGCCGTGGTTTGTTGGGGAGGATTGCATGTCACACACAATGTTTTCATCTACCCTCTCCACATGAGAGCTGCACCCTTAAATAGCTTGTGGTCCACTGCAAACTGGACTTCTTGTTGATTTCTATCAATGGCTTTCTCTCTTCCAATCTTCCCCAATGGTCACGTTTGTGGAGTACACGAGTAATAGTTGTTCTCTCGACAGATTATTTTAGTTCAGGATCTCTGCAGCTCCTCCAGAGTTACCCTGGGCTTTTTAGCTGCTTTTCTAGTTAATGTTTTTTTTGTTTGACTTCACAATTTATATTTTATTTTATAACCTGACCTGCTTTAAGCTTCTCCACAATTATTTCCCCTTCAAATTCGCAATTTGCACTACTTTATGTTGGTCAGTCACATAAATTCAATGAGATACATTGATGTTTGTTGTTGTTGTAACGTGATAAAATATCTAAATGCTCAAGGGGTATGAATGATTCTGCAATACATTGTATTTTCTACTTCAACAAACACACAAAGCAAACAATTTAATTTAAAGAAGAATCACTGTGTGTATTTTACCTTATATCTACTGAAATGTGCTTTTCAGGCTTTCTACATGTTCTACGCTCTGGCCATCGTCTGTGACGACTACTTCGTCCCTTCATTGGAAAAAATATCAGAGGTGAAGAAAATCCGCCCCAGCCTGCCTTCAGATTTAATGTTCTCACTTTGAGAGGCTATTTTAATCTGTTATTTTATTCTGGGCTCCTTTTTTTAATCTTCCAGAACCTGCAGCTCAGCGAGGATGTGGCAGGAGCGACATTTATGGCCGCTGGAAGCTCCGCCCCCGAGCTTTTCACCTCCCTCATTGGTTGGTAGCTTTGCGAATCTAGACCAAGTAACGGCTGAGTTGGCTCTGTGACATTTGCGCTTATTCACATCAATCTTAAGTTGTAAACCGAGAATAACTTTATGTCATAACCAGTGTATATCAGAACTCCCCAGGAGATGTCAGCAGAGAAAAGTTTTAAACCGATTCAGACAGAATGTCCTAAAACACTTGCTAATGAAAATTAAAGTTACAGGAGACTCAAAATGCAATTTATCTGTTTTAGGGTGGTCAGTGGTTGTACATGTAGTCTTATTTTTAATATTTTGTGGCAGTAGTCGCCTTTACTATTGAAAGTAAGCTGACAGGAAGGGGGCTGAGAGAGGGGGGAGACGTGCGGCAAAGGTCCAACCTGGGACGGCACGCTGCAGCAAACAAAATTAACTCAAACTAACCATTCTCATCTTTAGGTGTTTTCATCACCAAAGGTGACGTTGGGGTCGGCACAATTGTGGGTTCAGCTGTCTTCAACATCCTGGTCATTATTGGGCTGAGTGGGATCTTTGCGGGCCAGGTAGTACAGATTTTATTCATGCTTTTGTTTCTTTTTTTGTGTTTCTTTGTTCCAATCCTTTCATTCAATACACAAAGGTACTGCAGGATTTGTTTCTCAAGTAGCCATTGAATACTTTTATTTACTACAAAGTGTTCTCACTTGATGGCAGCACAGATGCATCTCAAAAATGTGAAAATCTTGAAAAAGAAAAAAAAAATTCACTTATTTCAGAAAGTAAAAGTTGTATATTATGCTGTATAGATTCATTGCACAGTAAAAATATTGCAAGCCTTCATTTGTTGTAATTTTGATTAATATGTCTTACAGATAAGCAAAACCCAATATGTGGTGTGTGTTGTGGGAAAGTTAAATATTGGAAACTGGTGATGTCACTTCCTTATCAGCTAATTAACTCAAAACACCTGCAAAGGTTTCCTAAATCTCTGAATGACCTCTCAGTCAGGGTCAGTAGGCGACACAATCATGGAGAAGACAGCTGACTGGACGCATGTCCAGAAGACACTCCACAGGGAGGGCAAGCCACAAAGGGTCAGTGGAACAGAAGCCGGTTGTTGCATCAAAGCGTATTCAAAGAAAGTTAAGTGGAAGGAAAAAATGTGGTAGGAAATGGCGCACAATATAAATATAAAAGCAGGGATAACCACAGTCTCGAGAGGACTGTCCAGCAAAACACCTTCAAGAACTTGGGTTACAAGCACCTTACCTGGGCTAAAGGGAAAAACAACAGGGCTGTTGTTTAGTAATCCAAATTCATCTTTGAAATTAAATTCTCAACTTCATCTGGAAATCAAGGTCATTAATGGAGAGGTACAAAATCTACATTTCCTGAAGTCCAGTGTGGCATTTCCACAGTCATTGATGGATGAGGGTGCCAAATCTTCTGCTGGTCCACTGGTTTTTATGTCTATGTCCGTTGTATCTACCTGGATATATTGTTTGTGTGAATCCTAAGCCGGTGCCTGTCTCAAAAAAAAATTCACCACGCTACACATGGTGACAAAAGAAGATTCCTGATAGGAAATCTATGGACTGTTGTCAGGAGGAAGTTGAGAGACATCAGAACCAACAAGGCAGATGAACCGAAGGCCGCCATCATAGCATTCTGAGCTTCTAGACTTAGACTTAGACAACTTTATTTGTCATCCTGCATGCACAGACTGCGTACAGAACAGAATTTCGTTTGCATACAGCTTGGAAAATCACGGTAAAATGCAGTAAATTTCAGTAAATTACAGTCTGAACCACAGGCTGATCACCTCCATGACAAGCGGCACTGATGCAGTAATTCATGCAAAAGGAGCCCACACCAAGTGTTGAGTGCATAGAAAAATAAATACTTTTCAGAAGGATGACATTTCTGTTTTAAATATGCTTTTCCTTTTGAACTTATCTAATAAACAAATTTTCCGAGACACAGAATTTTGGGCTTTCGTTATCTGTAAGCCATTAATCATTAAAATTGCAAAAAAAGATAAAGGCTTAAAATACTTTATTCTGTGTAATGAATCTAAGTAATACTTCCTGAAAGGACTGACAAAAAATATTTAACTTTTTCAAGATGCTCAAATGTTTTTAGATGCACCTTTATTTCAATTAAGGCTGCACAATACATTGCAAATATATAATCCTTACAATATCCTTACAATACTGCTCTTAAGAAACATATTCCCTTTGAAATAAGCTTCTTCGTGACACCAGTTACATAAAAAATGGGAATCTTATCACTATACTGGAACCAACAGAGGAGAAAATTGTAATAATTCTAACAATACTGGCAGGGATAATAATTTGATGTTACTGTTGTCATGATAAATCCAAATTGTCATCATGATAAGATATCTTTCATGATAACCATATATTATACAATAAATGCCGATCCCTATACTGGACACAAATGACCCCGGCCAAAATGGAAATGGTGTAGAAAGCACAGATTATAAAGAGAGGAAAGAAGAAAATAGGACTATGTTTCAGGTCATATAGTCTTAATATTTACCAGCATTGTCACCATTGTGAGATTTTCTAGTATCGTGCAGCCCTAATCTCCATTAAAGAAAGGCAGTCCTTAATGAACGTGCTATTAAAGCAAGCTCTACTTCTGTTTTAATGCTAATGATACCTCTTTCATGCTGTTTAAACTGGTTTTGAATCTTGCCTCCACAGACGGTGGTGCTGACATGGTGGTCTCTTTTTAGAGATTCGTGTTACTACATCTTGTCTGTACTGGCACTCATTATGGTGAGCCCTGCATTCAGGCTGCACATGCTCTCTCTTTCTGTGCGTTAACGCTCACCTACTGCTTTCTGATTTGTTTTCTCTCTAGGTTATCTATGACGACAAAGTTTACTGGTGAGTCAGACATTTTATACTCATGAGCCCATTCATTCATTCATTATGTTGACTTCATGTAGGATTTTTATGTTTATAAACATTAGTCTTTAAAATATTTTAAATATATATGAGACAAGCACATTAATATTTTGTTGTTATTGAATGCAAACCTTAAAACTACAACTATTTGGGCACATATTTAATGTAATAATAAAATCCTGATTTCCTTGCATTTTATTGTATTTTAATAAAATGTCCACAAAAGAAAAAAATATTGCTCATTAGTATAAACAAAAATGAAATTAATCATCACAGAGCCAAATGACACAAACGTATACAAAAATCTCACGACACAATTAAGGAACCTTTCAGATCCAGAAATGCCTGGAACCCAATCTGTAGGAGTCATTGTCATGAACTGCACATAAACCCTAAAAAATAAACAGATAACAAGAGGTCTAATAACAAAATATGTTATTTTTATTTCAGGAACATTTTGCTGCAGGTGAAGTCATTTAAAGACCAATTTCAACTTTACTGCTCAAACCTTCAGGGAAAATATAGCTCTCATGACGTACCCATTGACAGATCATTAATTATAAAATAATTCATTGTTTGTGTTTTTGTTGTCAAGCACATGCCAAATGAAGCAGAGAAGGTTGGTTTAAATATAGCAGATATAATGGATACAAATTTAAGATATTTAGTATGGAAATTCGTGAAATTGGGCAAAAAAATCATATGTGATGCATATATTAAGATTGGAGGCATAAAATTAGCTCAAATTAACAATTGCCAATAGTTTATTGATGTAACTATTTTATTTATAATGTGTCATTCTATTGAAGGACTGGCAAGATATTCTTGAGGTGTTGAATTGTTTGGTGAATTTACACTGGTTTGCCCGTGTAAATTGGTGGTAGCAGAGTGACACACTTAGTTCCTGAGAAGTATCTTATATGCAAATACTATTAACTCTGGCAAATAAATCAATAAAAGGTTTTTTAATGGGTGCTCACTACAGAGACCACTATCATTTAAAGGGTTATTTTTACATTTTACTAATCATATGCTCACATTTCCATTGGAGCATTCCTTCTGTTTGTGTCAAAGTTCCTTTAGGTGTGATCTTTCTTCAAGCTTGAGATGTTGTCATAACCTCCTCTTAAATCCCTGCTCTTGTAATTAGAGCAGCCACTGTCTCAAGAGCTTCTACAATCAGATTGTGAAAATTAAATAAGTAATCTACCAGAAAATATATCTGATTCTGCAGAAGCTCTTTTCAAACTTGGCAGAAATTGATGATAGATGAACAAATGAAGGTTGATTATAGTGTCAGCATCTATATGGTGGTTCCTACTGATTACACTTGAAATAGCGAGTGAAGTTTAGTGTTATTGCAAGACTGGGTATCTACGTCCATCAGTCAGATTTAGGGGTTTGAATGTGCCCTGTGGTAAATATACTCTTTTCGGCTGACTTGTTGCCTTCAATAAAAGATAAAAGGTTCATTTGGCGGTAAAATGTAGTGGCTTTAATGAAAGAGTACATTTATTTAGGGAGTGAATGCCTGAGGTAGCAATGGATGTTTGAGAGATTTATTTCAGAGCATTTCTGCTGCTGTGTTTTACTTCACCTCCGTCTTCCTGAACACCGACTGGCAGATTTGTACTTTGGCGGACATTGCCAACATTAGTGTCCTTGTATTGGAGAGATCAATCTTCCTGTGTGCAGTGGTATAGGCTGTTCTGTGGCTCAGTGCTGCAAGACTTTTGGGTCCTGTTGACTTAGTGAAATAAGATGTGTATTGATAGAAAGTAACTCACAACCTATTTTGATATTTTAAAACACATTTACTATCAGTTAAACAATCTGTTATCAATGTGATAATCTGATCAAATCCTTTCTTTCCCATTGATCACGTACTATACATAAAAAAACAGGAGTATATCTATTTCTTAGCGGAAGAGCTAAAAATAATAACCAGAAGATACTGCTTTAATCTAAGTATACATTTATGCCAGTCTAATCTATATTTGGAGGTACTTCCTGACATGAAACATTAGCAAAAAACTGGACTTACAAAGACAAAAAGAGGGCAATGAACTATACGTAATATCAGCTACTGATTATAGTTAAAAGGCGTAGGCTACAAAAGTGATTGAACCACTATAGTAAACTTATCAGTCAGCCAATTTA
>NW_023397200.1:0-55788 GCF_011125445.2 Fundulus heteroclitus | reverse complement strand
TGTATTTAGGTGCTAAGCCATTCAGGGATTTGTAAACTAACAGAAGTATTTTAAAGTTTATTCTCTGAGATACAGGGAGCCAGTGTAAGGACTTTAGAACTGGGGTGATGTGCTCTACTTTCTTATTCTTAGTGAGGACGCCGGCAGCAGCGTTCTGGATCAGCTGCAGCTGATTGATCCACTTTTTTAGGCAGACCTGTGAAAACACCACTGCAGTGATCAATTCGACTAAAAATAAACACATGGATTAGTTTAAACACCAACATCACCATATTTCTGATCTGCCAGGTGTGTCCTTGATCCTTGGGATGCAGTTTAATTTTTTTTTCACCAAACTTCAAATCACACAGAGGTGGACTCTGCTTAGAAATTAGGAGACTTCTAAAGGCATTTTCTTCCACTGGACTTTGTTTAGAGGGTGTGGGAGTAAACGGGACTCGATTCAAATGAAAGCCACACTTTCAGATTAGCCTTTTTTTATATATAGTTATCCTTCCCTTTCACAGTTATGCACTACTTTGTCTTGTACCTTTAAATAAAACCCCAAATTAAAAATAAAAAGGACAAAATGTAAACAATCCATGAATCCCGCAAGAGACTGTAGATGACATAAATCCTTCAGCCAAAAATTTTAGGTTTTTTTTTTTTTTTTCTGTCACTTATCTGCCGACTCATTTCGTTTTCTCTCCCTCTTTCCTCCTCACCTGTCCAGCCCGTGAGCACAGAATCACCTCCCCCTCCCTCCTGTACAACCCCAAAGAGCAGAGTGTGGCTGCAGTAAACTCCGCCGGAAGGAGGGGGCGTCGCTCCAAGCAGAAGAGGAGGAGCAGATCAGTCGGAGACGTGGGGGAGAATGGGACGGGAAGGAGCAGAGGACGGAGCAGAAGAAGAAGAAGGGGCTCAGTAGGAGGAGAACGCTTACGGAGCCCCATCTCCGAGCGGCGGGAGAGGTCCCGGGAGGATAAGGAGAGGAGCAGGAAAAGGAGATCTCAGAGTTTACCAAGAGATATTATCAGGGAATATGATGTTGGTCATGATGATGAGACAGTAAGGAGTAGAAAAAGAGACAAGGAAAGAGGGAGGAGCACACAGAGAGGGAGAGAAAGCAGGAGTCAGGAGAGGAGGAGGAGGACAGAGAGGCAGGAGGAGGAGGAGGAGGAGCTTGAGGCATCTGCTGCGGAGCAGTGGCAGGAGGAAAGACTGCAGGAACTGGAGGGAAGAGTGGACTTGCTAGAGAGTGAAGAAGATGACGATGTTTTCCTACCTATTCCGAGCCCGATCCATAGACTTCCCAGACCCAAGGAAAACTGGGGTGCGAGAACCAACGAGAGCTGGGACATGGCCGCAGAGTACAGGGGCCTAAGGAGGGGCGAGGAGCAGGAGAGGTTCCAGGGTGAGGCTCCAGGAGCCGAGCCGGATGAGGACGGGGAAAGCTACGACGCAGAGTCGGTGAACTCTGAGAGGCCTTTACCAGGCGTCGCCGTGGTAGATCCCGCGTTGCAGAAGGAGCCCTTCTCCTTCCTTACCTCCGCGCAGTCCGCAGACCAGCTGTGGGAGGCCGAGTCAGAGTCTGGGGACAGTCAGTCTGATGTCAGCCTGTCAGCCGCCAGCATTTCAGGCCATTCTGTGGCCGCCGGGAAGCTGCCGGGCCCGTGGCTTGTGCCGGCTCCGCGCAGGCTGGTTCAGTTCGTAGATGATAAACACGGCACAGGGCAGAGGGGAAGAAAAAGCGCTCTCTCCTGATTCTTATTCGGGAACAAATCCCACAGCATTTAAATCACCCCCCCCCCCCCCCGCGCCAGATCCTGTTTCCCCACCTCGACTTATTTTCTGCAACTAGCAGCAACCTTTTCTGAGTCACTTTAACACAGTAGAGCTCGTATTCTTTGTGCCTTTCTGCAGCTGATGTCTGGGTGATGTTACGTCACATTTCAGCTTCCAGCCCCCCCTCACCCCCCCCCCCCCCCCCCCCCCACATGGTAAATGTATTTCCAGGGCGCTGTAGCATATTCAGTTCAAAACCTTACTTTGATTAGCCACTCAGGCGCTTCACTGGCTTCTCTGTGAGTGTCCGCTCTCGATAACGGCAAAGACTTTTACCTCATGAAGAAACTGAGCAATAAAAACGCCGCGACTGTCCCAGACTATCAGCCGTCCATATGCACTCCACTGCATCTGTGTGACATGTCTGTACAGAAAGTCTTACTGTGTGTGTGTGCGTGTGGAGCCCCCCCCCCCCTTTTATTTTTGAAGTTTCTGTATTCTGTAAATATCTGTAAAGAAATACGTCAAGAGTTTATTGTAAATATAACTAGAGATGCCCTGATTTGTATACCTTTATTGAAAAAGTCATGATAAGTCTATATATTTAAATATATTTACCGGACAAATGTGTACGTTACAAATAAGCGGTAACAGATCGTTTTTATTGTTGTGCGATGATGTGAAAATCGGTACATACCTTTTGTAAACATACAGTGCCTTCCAAAAGTATTCGCATCCCATAAACTTTTTTCTTTTTTAACATTTTGTCACATTACGACCTCAAAATGTGGTGCATTATATAACTGGATTTTATGTGACCGACAGAATGTCTTAAAAAAAATAAAAATAAAAAGAATATGTATATATTTATATATCATATATATATATATATATATATATATATATATATATATATATATATATATACACACATGTATGTGTATATATATATACACACATGTATGTATATATATATATATATGTATATATATATATATATATATATATATATATATATATATATATATATACATGTGTATATATATATATATATATATATATATATATATATATATAACAGACCTCATGTGAACGTCAAATTATTAAGACTTGTCTCTGATTCTCTAACGGGTCTGTACCTTGACGAGGTCATTCTGATGCATAAATGCTTTAATAAAAAAAAGAAAATCCTTATCTGGCTAAACGTTCGGGTTGTTTTTCTGCTGGAAGGTTAAAGTTCAAACCAGATTCAAGCTCTTTTTTTCTTTTACAGCATCCAACAGTTTTTTTCCTCCAGGATTGCCTTGCATCTTGCTTCCTTCTTTCTCCCGTCAGCTGTGACTCCGGAGAAGAGCTTTGCCACAGCCTGATGTTTCACACTGGGCTCGGTGTGTTCGCGGTGATGTTAGTTTTCTGTCACGCATAGCACTTTATATGTAGGCCATACACTTCGATCCTGGTTCCATGTTCTGCCAAATGTTGGTCATGTCTCTGACATGACTTGTTGCAAAATGCAAACAGAATTTGTAATGGCTTTGCTTCTGCAATAGCATTCTCTTTGCTACTCCTACATCAAGGCCAAATGTGTGGAGTGCGTTATGATTAGCTGTAATTCTCCCACCTGAGTTGTGGATCCCTGCATCTCCTCCAAAGTTACCTTAGCTGCTGCCCTCCCCTTCAGGCCTGTCAGTTTAGGTGGACTTCCATGTCTTGGTAGATCTGCGTTGGTCTGCATAATGTCCAATAAATGGCGATATTTGTTAACATTAGTGAGTGCTGCGATAAGATGAAATGACTTTTGATTAAACAAGACTAAATTTGTTTTTTTTTTTGCACAGATCTGAGGGAAAAAAATAGTATTGCATTTATCTAGCTAGCAAATACTGATTGTAATCCCAGGAGTTTAGAATCTTAATGCAATGGTGCAGAGACTTCTTGCGCAACCCCATTTTGAAGTGTTGCTATTCTTTTAGACCCTAACCCTGCTCGAAACCATTCCCTGACCTGTCTGCTGTTTTCCTTGGACTTCTTGGTGCTGGTTGTTCACTGATGTTCTCCTAAAAATCTCGGTTTATACCAAAATGGAATTACAGTTGCAGAAAATGGAGAAAAGAGTGTATCCCTTTCTGTGGTGGTTTCTGTTCATCCATAAGTTATATGAACAAGTTTTCTAATTATTCTTTTGTGAGAAAAGTCAACTGGAAGCAGACCACCTCTGCTTTGTGTTGAGAAAAGGAAGATCCGGCTGTGTTTGCTGTCAGTCACAAAGTCCCCACATAGGGAGCGCTTAAAGTTGCCCTGCATCTTTGCTTTTTTTTTTATCTACCTTTAAATATCTACCTTTAAGTGAAACCAACTGGAAAACTGGAGGGGGTTGCCCAGGGCATCATTCCTATTGGAACTGCCGCTGATCTTTTTCCTTACAGTTCCCAGTTAGGTGCTACTTGTCGTTGGTCTGTAAACCTAAATCCCAATAAGAGCAACTGAATTTTGTTTTAAAACAGGAGCTCCCCGAGAGCTACCATCCTGCAACTTATGGATCCATCCCTGCTCCAGCGTGCCTGAATCGAGCGGCTGTATTCCCAAATCAACCGGCCATTCAGCTCCACAGAGGCCTGGTGAGAAGCTAATGGGGTCGGAGCAGGAATGCAGCTAAAAGTTGCCGGATAGTAGCTTTCAGTGACTGGATCCTGTAGTTATGTGACAAAATCTGAAGGGGTTGAAGGGGCGTGAGAACTTTTGCAAGGCACTGTAAATATGTATTACACAATGACAGGTATCTGTTCCTATTTATTAATGTGCAATGATGTGAAAACCCCACCTTTCGTGAACACACAGAAATATAGCGCCTGTCGTAATCTTAAATGAATGTTTTGTAAGATGCTGCTTGAGTGCTGTCTCAGACGTGTTGCACCCCTACTTAAACCCTTAGCAAAGGATGCCAAAAGATACGCACCTGGCGTGCGTATTTCCAGTACTGTTATCATTGTGTATGTGGGGTCAGAAAAAAAAAAAAAAAAAAAAAACCTAAAAACAAATATCTAGATTCCTGAGAGTGCTGTGCCCATCGTGCCACGTACAGTTGCCTTGGTAACAAACCACTTTATCCTAACCACTGATTTCTCTTACTGTGAAAATCTTTTGCTTGAAGGTGTCTAATACTACGGATGGGTTTGGCGTTGAGGAATTTCAGCCATGCTTAAAAAACAAAAAAACAACTACAACAATACTAAAGGAAAATCTGCAGAATCTGAGCTCTGAGATGGTGAAATAGCCAATCATTTTCTGTTGCTCTCTCTCTCTCTCTCTTTTTTTTTTAAGAATCTGTTAGGGATACTGTGAGATGTTATTTTTCTATTTAAAGATATGACAGTTTTCCTTTTATATACTCAGGGTTTCTGACACTTTGCTCTAGATAAGCCATTAGGACGAGAAGCTACAGAGTGACTCTGACACACTATCTGCATTATTTAGACGTCAAAGCAATATTGTGTTGGTTCTTCGCATTAAAAGACACAGACTGTTAACATTACCCGGCGTCCCCCAAAGATAAAAAAAATCAACTTACCTGGTGTTTCCAGTCCATTTGTTTGCATTGCAGCGCTGCAAATGACAAAACAACCATGTTCTATTCTCCAACCAATGATCACGCTATGTAGCTTTGCCTATTTTATGTTTATTGATCTCGTTCGTTTTTTTTTTTATCAATTTGAAACGGGTGGGATTGTTTGGCTGAACTGTAAAGTGCAAATAAAGTGCAGAAGCAATTTTATGCATTGGCTCTGATGTCTGTGTGTTATTCCTGTTTTTGGGAGCCTCGGTAATAGACAGCAGATGGCAGCAGAAATGCACTACAGCGTGTTTGGACAGAAGATGGGATTTAGACTGGATTGTTTGCTTGGTTTATTGTTACTGCGACAAGATTAGAAGAAGAAGAAGAAAAAAAAAGCAGTCATATCCTGCAGATTGGACACATTTAAGGTTGTGGGGTTAAATCTGATCATTTTACAGTTATCAAATCTGCTTTTTCCACATGAAGAATCTCAGGTTAGTTTCCCCCCCCCCCCCCCCACTGTGTAGCAGGTAAAATGAATGCGTTTCAGTTCACATATGAGCTCTAAAAATACCATCGCTCCGAGGCCTGGTTTTCTCCAGTCGTCTCCTAAAAGCCACAACCTGCTCTTCAGGTCAGCAGCTCAGGCGCGAAATGACACGTTTGAAAACACAGAGAGGGGAAGCATCGTTTTCCCTCATCACGATAATGAGCGACAGTACATTAAAAGCAACCCCCTGAAATCAAGCCTCGGACTTTGGATCGTGGAGAAATATTCAGCGCAATTAGAGCAGCAGCTGATTGTGTTGTTCTCCCACCTGTCCTCGCTGGATTTACTCACTCCACGGAGCAAAGCTGCAAAGGCTTGACGGGAGATTCGAACGGGCCTTTCAAAATAAAACACACAAACTCGTGGAAAGCGTTAACTTAATGTTGCATTCCCTTTACCTCGGAAATCCAATGTTGAGGCTGGGAATATGGTTAAAACCGAGTAAAAAGCGTTCCAGTCGAGGCAGGCGGAGAAGTCGGGCTTAAAAAACAACAACAATAATAATATGCATCATTTCAGCTTTTAACTTTTTGTTCTTTCTCTTTTTCTTCATAGTAGGTACACCTGGTCTGACAGTCTGTTAACTGTGACATCATCCAGAGAAGACGGCTCACCCGCTACTTCCATCTAATGTAGAACAGATTACTAGATCAATGTGTGCTTCTGTGCTTTTTTGTCTGTCTAGTTGTGTCTCTGCTCTGTCTTCTCTAACCCCCAGTCGGTCGAGGCAGATGACTGTTCATACTAAGCCCGGTTCTGCCGGAGGTTTTTCCTTCCCGTTAATGGGTGGTTTTTCTTCCCACTGTCGCTTCATGCTTGCTCGGTATGAGGGATTGCTGCAAAGCCATGGACAATGCAGACGACTCTCCCTGTGGCTCTACGGTTCTCCAGGAGTGAATGCTGCTTGTCGGCACTTTGAAGCAATCAACTGATTCCCTTATATAGAAAATCTTTTGACCAATCTGTATAATATGATTGAATTTGACTTTGTAAAGTGCCTCGAGATGACATGTTACATGAATTGGCGCTATATAAATAAAAATTTATTGAATTAATAATAATAATTAATAATAATAATAATAAAAACTATATGGCGACGGTCAGGAAATCTGTTGTTTTGTTCATTGTACCTCTTATAAACGTCCTTTAAAGCTATACTTTCCACATGCAAACACCTCTTTTAACTTGTTTGGTTCACAGTTGTAGCCGCTAGATTTATTTTAGACGCACTCTTATGTGTCTTTTAAATTAAACGTGTTTTTATCACAGCTTGACGAGAGGAGCTGCCATATTGGACACAATCCGCCTTAAAAAAAAATCATCAGACTTTCTGAGGAGAAAGTCCGACTATAGCGGCCGCTATAGTTGATTTTTCCGATCGGATGCTGGGAGTTCCGACTCCAAATGGAATGCAACATTCCCAACTTGGTAGAAGTTGTGATTAACATGTAAATTTGGAAGAATCACGTCTTGGTTTTGAATCGACTTAATAAAAATCAAAGCACCACGTGTGACATTGCGTGGGAAAAGCAATCCACCCATCCCGTAGTGTTCCCACCATGACCATCTGCCTAAAACGGCCTGACCAAAGGAATGTACTTCACCAGACCCCTGAAGGTGTGCTGTGGTTGCCCAGCCAGTTGATAGATCCTTTAAGTCCAGTAAATTGCACGCTGGGACCTCCATGGGTTGGACTTGCTTGTCCAGCACATCCTGCAGCTGCTAGACTGAATTGATATACTGAGGATGTTTGAGGTTAAAAAAAAAGCACCTCAAATTCTTTTCTCTGCTCTGTAAGCCTTTCCTGGGTCTTTATTTCCTTAGTCTTCTTCTTTGCTTTGCAGCTAAACACACCATCCTGCTGAACGTGGAATACTTTCCATTAAATGGTGCACGGTTTGAAACAATGCTGAGGTTGGTGGTATGTTTCATAGCACACATGGATCACAGGGCCCAAGGTTTCACCGCAGAACATTGCCTAAACCATTAAAGTGCCTCTTCCCGCAGCGCGTCCTGGTGATAACATCAATATCAATTATTAATTATTGTTAGTATTTATTTGTATTCTTTTTTTTCTGTCATAAATGGCGATTCGTGCTAGTTCGACAACAAGTATTTTATTGTGAAAGTTTCTTCCGGAGATTATTTGGATCTTATGTGGAGACTTGACGGAGATGCGCTCCGGAGGAGGAGAAGCCAAACGCGTTTTTTCTCCCGCTGCTGATGAGACGCGCAAAGCAGCGAAACCTCTCTGGCTCCTCGCCTGCTGAGAGGAAAACCATCAGCTCATCTTCACAGACCGAGGACCTGACAAGCAGCTGAAGATCACATAAGTAAGAAAAGCGGCTTGGTAAACTGTTTAGACGCCTTTTTATAGGAGGTCCGGAGGCTGCAATCACAGAAGTGCAGATTTAGGATTTTTTTTTGGACACTGTGCCGTGAAATTTGTCCATGTAGTTTTTATTTTTTATTCTTTTTTTTTTTAAAAAAGCTGCAACTTGTGTGTTAATGCTTAATCTGGAGGGAAAGTGGAGAAAAAGCCCAGAGACGTGCACTTTGGGATCTTAATATAAAAACAACGGGATGTAGCGTTTTTTTCTTTTTTGTTGTTTTCTTTTTACATTTTTTTTTTCTCGGACCTGGGGGGGAGAGGATCTGGACTCCGAGGATGAACTTCTCCATCCAACTCTGCGTACTTTTTGCGCTTTGAAGACATTTTTAAATCATGGGTTGAAAGCGGAGAAGATGTTCTGCGGGGACCCTCAACGTGGGAGGGAGCCGAAATTTCTCTGTTATGTAATGATTGACAGCGACTGATAAGAAATCAGTAAACCACATCTGGCATCACCTCCCCCATCCCCTTCCCCTGTCTGTCCAGGAAGTGTGCTTTTAATTGACGAATATAACTGAGTAAAAACTGTTACTATCGATTTTTAAAGTTATTAATAGGGATGTGCCATCGGTGATGGTGTAACTTGATGATCTTGCTCACTCGCCTGTTCTCTCTTTTAGATCTGTCAATTAGGGCAAAGAAACTTTCAGAGATCTTCAAAAAGCCTTGATAGTCATTAGTCACCCTTGTGTCTCCCTCTATCTGCCAATCTCTCTCTCTCTCTCTCTGTTTTTCATTTTCTCCCAGTAAATTGTGAATCATGATGTCTCAAGCTCTTGACTATCCCCAAGACGATGTCAAAATGACTTTGACTTCAGGAGACCAGACTATCGCCAGTGTCCTGAGCTTCATTTTGAGCTTTAAACCCTCTTCATGGCGTGACGTGTTATAATGCAAATTTGTACCCCCATCCTAAGGGAAATGTAGTCATTTTGAAACTCTCTATCCCTTCACCTTTGTGACTTTCTGTTTCTGAACACCAAAGGTCTATAGTTAAACTTCAGCAGAGACTTTCTTGGTCCCTCCCTCCCCCCAACTCATCAGGGCTGGTGGGGAGGGTGGATCTTGGGCCCTGCGGCGGGGTTGAAACTCCAGCTAGTGGTCGTACCCAAAGAGGAAGGCCTCCCACCATGGAGTCCAACCCGGAGAGCCCCAACCGGGCCGTGGAGTACCTACTGGAGCTCAACAACATCATTGAGAGCCAGGCCAAGCTCCTAGAGACGCAGCGCAGGCGCATTGAGGAGCTGGAGGGCCAGCTGGACCGGGTCAGCCAGGAAAACCAGGACCTGAGGCTGGAGCGCGGTCCGCAGGGGTCGGACGCGCCGGAGCAGAACCACAACCACAGCCAGCCCCTGTCCCTTCCGGTTCAGCAAGGCGTCGGCGGCGTGAGCGGCAGCGGTGGCACCGCCTCAACACCTCAGGTTACATCTGGGTCAGCCACGACTCCAGGGCCCAGCAGGGAGAGGAGGAGCCATGCCAGACTGACGCGAGGCCTCTCCTGCGGTTCCTCCAACATGGACCGGGACCGTCTGGAACGCACCGACAGCACAGACACCAACGCCAGCTCCGGCGCTCGCAGAAAGTAAGTTCGCCAAACACACGCGGGCCTCATTTTGTCACCTCCGTAGCTGCGTACGAGCAGTCTGACTTAGATGGCTGACCGCGGTCTCCACAACATCTCCGCTCTGACAGAACATTTATGTGGTAAGCCCTCACACTTGACAGGCTGAGAAAAGCAGCAACCTTTCCTGTCGTTAGTGATGATCCTCACATTAAGGGTCTGAGTCTCAGAGGGGGCATTTTAACGGCACCGTTTCAAAGTCTACATGTCAGGTTAGGATTGTGGCTAAGCTGTCCAGGGATAGCTGCCCGCAGAAATACACAGTAGAATGATGTCTAACATAATTGTGTGTGTAGGTGTGAACAGTATTTTGTTGAGGAAAAGTTCAGCAAGGAAATCTGTGTGTCTTTTTTTTAACTTCCTGCCCCCCCCCCCCCCCCCCCCCCCCCCCCCAAAAAAAAGCCTCAACTGTAAGAAAAACGTCGCAAAAACAGTATTTACCTCTTTAATCCAAAGTTTGAGCTGGTTGGAATAATAGATGATAATAGAAAATCGCCACCTTGTTTATTAAGGCTTGATTGCAGCTGCGGCATTCAGATGCTGGAGTGAGAATCAGGTCTAAACAACGACAACAAGGCCCCCCCCCAAAACCCCAACCCGTGGATTCATCCTGCCTCGTATCATCAGGCTGGTGGGATGCGGTGGTTTGGAAGATACCGAGTATATTTTTAAAAGCCACATCCTATCAGAGTATTGTTGCTGAGTGTGTTCAACCCTTTATGACCACAGTGTTCCTTTACTCTGATGTCTGCGTCCAGCAGTATAATTCACAAAGATAAATGTGTTTTCCAACATGATCAGTATAGGCCAACAGCCACCAGATTTAATTTAACAGGGCACCTTTGGGATGTGGTGGAAAGGGAGATATGCACCCAACAAAACCTCATTATATACGTGTCAGTATGGACCGAAATCAGAGTAATGTTTCAGACCCTCTGTTGAATTTATGCCACCAACAAAAAAGGCAGTTATGAAGGCAACAGGGCATCAAATTTAGTACTAGCAAAGGTGTACCCAAAAACTGGCCAGTGAGTGTATGTTTGTATACCACACAATGGCGGTCATATTTATTGGCACAACTATTTTCTAAGGTTGCTATGTCAGAGAACTGGGATAATGTTAGAGGATTGATTTAGTCCCTGGAAACTCTAGGTCCAGGGTGTCCAAAGTGCAGCCCCAGGGTCGTTTGTGGCCCCTGGACTGAGTTTTTGCGTCCCCCAACTGCAGTTCAAGAATAATTTGCTCCTTCAGCACAGGTGTTTGAGTTTTTTTTTTTTTAATTATGTAAAATTAGTACAGACAAGTTTAAATCTTTTTACACTTGACAATGTTGGCTACGATACAAAATATTTTGTCTTTTAATAACCAAACTTTTTACATTCCCTTTAATTTCATGGTAAATAGGACTACATCTGTCCAATGGCTTTTACTCAAAGGCAGACTTTGGTGCACCAAAATCTGCTTCTAATTTACTTATTAAAGTTGGCTAAATACAGCAACCGTCTTCAAAGAAAGACCGACCCAAATCCTGTTCTTATTGCTATAAATAGACCGGGGGGAGAAAATTCAATTTCATTTGAGCCCAAAAGAATATGCAAACTGGATGTCAACGTTTTAATGAGGCAAATGTGCAAAGTTCTTTTCAAGTTTGGGATCTACAATGATTTACACATCCTTTTCCAACAGGAAATCTCAATAGCTTGTTTTATTAAAATATTGCATGATCATATTTTGTGAAAAAAAAGCACAACATAATATTTTGGTAATTGTAGTTTTTTTCTCTTTTTTTTAATAAATATTATTAAATTTTTACCCATGTAACGTAAAGTCCGGACACCCTTACTTTATTGAACAGGTATTTGAGATCATTTTCCTGCTGATAGGCCTAATGATGACCCGTTTTCTGGAAGTGTTCACTCATTTTTATCTTTAATGTTCCTGAAGTTTGAGTAGCTCATGAAGCTATGAAATGCTATTTAACAAGGTCCCCAGGATCTTGTTAAATAGCATTTTAACAATACCAAATTGTTCTTTGGTAAAAAAAACACGCCCAGAGCATCACAGGTTCTCCACCAGATTTAAGAGTGAGCATGAAGAGGGTTTTCAACATAATCATCTTTTTTTCACATTTTTTTTTGTTGCTGAATATCATCTGACCAAAGCACTCACACGGTTATTGATAAAGAAAATCTCTCAAATTTACGTTTGTGATATTAGGACAGAAATAGCTTTGTTTGGGCGTTGTTCCAAAGACAAGAAAAGGCCTATAGATAGCACATATTGGTTTTTATGGAGACACAATGTGTAGATCTATAAATGTTCCTCTTTATATGCTTATATAAGATCATCCAGACTTCAGCTGGATCCTCTGGACTGAATGTTCTTTGTTTCTTTGTGATCCATTTCTTAGTTTAATTTAGGATTATTCTTCCTTTGAAAGACATAATGATGACCCATTTTAAGTTTTCTGCCAAAATCCACATGCTGTTTATGTAAAAAGCCTTGGGGTCCGTTCTTCGTACGTTGCTTAAAACATCCAAGATCAAATGACACATCCAAGATGATTTCATCCGGCTAATCCTGATCCGGCTAATTGGGTTCTTCAAACACACCTGTTGTTTATGATTAGTATGGCTGGATTGAGTTATACGAGATAACTGCGCGTTCATGCGTTTGTTTAAAAGGGGAAATGTATCGATAGTAGAAACATTGATCAGCAGCGCTGCTATTGGCTGTTCAGCATGGCCAAAGAATGGCCACAGTTTTTCTCCCAAGCAGAACACAAGCTTTTAATAGAAGGTTTAATGGACAAGTAACACCTCAAAGTCTGCTAAAGCCAGGAGAGAGGGCTGGCAAAAAGCAGCAGACAAATTACATGCATAAGTGCTGTCCATGTTAGATGTTTCTATCACTTTCTACAGTATTAATTTTTTCATTTTAATAATTTCATATTTACTTTGTTATTTTATATCAGAGCCTACACGGACCCACTAGAACATGGGAACAAGTAAAAGTGAAATACAAGAATATTCTACAAAATGGTAGACTTTAATTATTATACTGTATTTTAAAAAGCCACTTGTTATGGCAACAGATCCAATATCGTTGTCGTTCCTTAGACACTGAACGTAAAGGACACGTGCAAACCGGGAATTTTAACAAAAAAAAATGTTATCTATAAAAAATGAAGTTCTTCCTTTTCCAAGTCATCCACACGGTAAAACTGTATTGCTCCGTGTCTAGATAATCCATCCATAGTTTTTTTTCTAATACAATATACGGCTCGACAGGAAGCAAGCCTTTCAAAGTAAAACTAAACTTCACAATAAAATGGCCTGAACAAATCGTCTTACTGAATATGATAAAAATAAATGACTTCTATTTATGGCTCTAACACAACGTTTTCCTCTTTAAAAGTCATTGTTAAATGATGTTTGTCTGTTTATAACAGCCACCAAAAGTAATCTCTCTACAATTACACTGTCGCGCTGCGCTAAAGGATCCTGTCTATTGCGCAATACGCGATTAATTCGAAAAGCTCTGAGTATTATTCTTGCACCTTCTGCAACAGGTTGCAGTCGTAAAAATGGACATGGCTACGACAGACTTCCCTATCTCCTCCGCTTATAAAGCTGCGATCTAATCCTGTTTACATGAAATAAGCCTGCTCTCGAGCAGGTTTAAGCTTGCACACATGTTGCTATGACAGCAAGTCCAGGATGAGTTTCAAAGAACCAAACGATCCAAGATCATGCCAAATCGTCAACAATCAAATCCAGCTAACTGAGTTAGCGACGTACGAAGAACAGACCCCAGGTCTTTTGAAGAGTTCTTGTTGCCACACGATCTAACAAGGTTCCCATGCCCTTTGGAAGAGAAACTCAGCCCACAGCATCACAGATCCTCCACCATACTCAATAGCAGACAATAGCAGACTCTCCACCCACCTGCAGTGTTTGTTGCCAAGAAACTCATTCGTATGGTGCGTTCACACTAAACGTGAATGTTTCAAGCCAAGCGACAGATTTACATGATATCGCTATGCACACGCGCACCACAAGAGTGATGTGATGCTAAACAAAGCCACAGAGGCAATTCTAGCGACGCAAAACATGCAATTTTGGCAATTAAAGCGAAGCCAGAGCGACACGACACCTACAATGGAACTTTTGTGTCATGTCGGTCCACAACAACCAATCAGGAACTAGGTGTGGGTGTGACATGGGGTGAAGGACTGCAGCGGAGATGAAGTAGTTTTCATTCAACGTGGAAGAAAAGCTGATAGTGGTGGTCTGCGGTCGGCCTGAGTTGTATGGCTCAACCAATTATTTCTACCGAGACAAGTCCAGAATGGCCTGGAGAAAAGTGAGTGAGGAGGCTGGAGTGGCAGGGAAGTGAAAGCGTCACTAGATAGAGCCATTGTAGTACGTAATACCCACAGCAGGGAGTGGTGCAGTAATGCTGCCACAGAAATAAAAACAGAAGCAGGAAGAAGAGAGCAAGGTGAAAACAACAAATGCAGGAGAGATTAAAAAAAAGGCGTTTGTGTGGACAGTCGGCAAGGCGGTTCACGTAAACACAGCAGAGGTACAAAATGTAGCAATAAATTGAAAAGTGTCTGAGACACAACCTCAACGGCGAAGTTGGCTGATGTTGTTTATGTTAGCGCATGCGTATTAAAGCAGAGTAGAGTTTTACGTTGGCTCACATTTGCAGTTTGTAGATAGGGGTGTCAAGATGGAGGGGGGTTCAAACTTTTTTCAATATCGGGGCCCCTATTCTATATTCTATTCTCTTTTTATCTGTGTTTCAATGGT
The DNA here is from genome assembly GCF_011125445.2 of Fundulus heteroclitus. Taxonomy (NCBI): domain Eukaryota; kingdom Metazoa; phylum Chordata; class Actinopteri; order Cyprinodontiformes; family Fundulidae; genus Fundulus; species Fundulus heteroclitus. The sequence goes on along the minus strand of NW_023397200.1, from coordinate 41,091 downwards.
ACTTGTTGTTTTGTTTCCTTACTCTTTTGTTTACATTATAGTGTGTTTTGTGTATATATTTATTATTATGCATTTGTTTTTTTTGTGGAGCACTTTGTTCAGGTTTTATTTTGTTTTTAAAGTGCTCTAGAAATAAGATGGTATGGTCTGTCTAGGGTCTGTTTGTGGTGGTTGAACAGTAAAGGCGTGTAAATGGCTTCTAGTGGTCGTTAGGGAACCAACGCCCATTGGTGCGGTTCTCTAACAATGAGCTTTTCTTCCTTCCTCACCTTGCTCCATACTAGATAATTATGGGTCCAGCCTAGTGGCCAGTGGGTGAAAGAAATGGGCCTCTTTGTCACCTCCTATTTGTAACTCAGAGAAACAGAATGTGGACTACTAATTAGAAGCTCCAACTCAATATATAAATAAAAAACGGTTAATCTTGCACTTATTTTAAAAGGATTGTCTCGTATGCCAATAACTTCTCTCAGATAAATGTAACGGCGGATATTTGTAAAAATTGTCAGCGTGAGAAAATACCACTGCATTTAAAATCTGAATTCATTTTAAGGCTTTTTTACACATCTTTGCCAAGGGTGCTAATAAACACGGCCGGCGCTGAGTATTTTTCATTCTCCAACTTAAAGCTGACCTGAAGCCAGATTGCCTCAAACACAGCTCTGGCAAACAGCGAGAGCATCTGTCCTTGCTTTTACTTAACCACGCACTCAAAGAGTCGGCTTTTGTTCTGGAAGCATTCAGCTTTGTGAGTAGGCAGAAATTCATGTGGAAAAAGTACGGGGAAAATACACTCCGAAATGTGCATTCAAAATACAAAAAAAAACAAAAAAAAACATCTCAGCAGATGTAGCTGGGTTCTGTTCGCTCTCTGTTTTCTTATGGTCCCCATCCTCTTCCCAGTGGTTGACTAAGATTTGCCCAAATCCCTCATCGATCAGAGCCGTCTCCTCTCCTGCCGTCTCCCTGGAGAGGACTTAGTCATTAGACCGAAGCACATATTAGTTATTTATGTGGGTGTTAAATGCAACAATGAATAGCTAATGTAGATCTTGCTGATCCTCCCCTGTTTAATTGCCTGTAGCAGTTGTGGTCGACTTTGGATCCAGGCTCAGACAAGCGCATCATATGGAGTGTCACATTTAATAAAGAGTCACGCTCTCGAGCCATATTGTCCCTGTCTGGCTGTGACTCAGCCTCGCCCAAACGGGCCTGCTGGCTCCGGTCAGTGACAATTCACTCTCCTCTAATAATGGATCTGAGATAAACACACACTTCTTCGCCGTCCGCTGCCCGTGACTGTCTAATTGCGGCTCGGATCGAGGGGGGGGGTGAAGAGACAGAAGGATGAAGTACAAGTGGGGGGGAGAAAGATGACAGAGGAGGAAAGTGACTGGGCGACCTCACTCGGCATGGGTCGGTCTAAAAGAGAAAAAGGTGGAACACACACACTGGTTTGCCATCTGTCAACAGGCCGTAAGCAAGGGAGGGAGAGAGCAAGGCTCGGAGGATCCTAGCTTTTCTTTTTTTTTTTTTCTCCCTCAATTAGTTTTAGCTCTAGAAGCAGAAGCCTGCTTCTCAGCGGCTCGCACATAACCCTCGTGTTTTTTTTTTTTTTGTTTGTTTTTTTTTTCATTTATGGCTGAGTAACCCGTCTCCGTTTTGTTAGTCACGCATGCCGAAGCTGCATCAAAACAAAGTCGCCTCCTCTTCTTTCTCCCAGCGGTGCTCCATAAGCAGCTGTCTCCAACGCTGCCCCGTTACGTCCCTCTTTGGCTTTTAACGACCGCGTGAACAAAAGGAGTCTGTGGCCGTGGGGGGAAATGGTATTCAACGTCAAGTCCAGCTCTCCCCCCCCCGGCGAAGAAGCGGGGTTGAGGGAACTGCCACATGATGTTTGGTTGTTGTTATTTTGAGGGGAACATTATTGCATGTGTGTGAGAGGGAGTGGATTTTTATATCATTTAGAGTGCAAGTCGGACTAATTGTCTCCCCAGGTAAACGTGTAAGATGTAAAATATATTTCACTTTTAGTGTTGCAACACCTAATTTACTACATTTATCCACTGTGGCACAATCTCTTTAAAATAGATGGAACACTGCAAAAACAGAACTTAAAATAAGTAAAATGTTCTTAAAATGAATGTGTTTGTCCTTGATTTGAGCAGGTAAATAAGATGATTTGCCAATGGAATAAGATTTTTGCACTTAAAATAGGAAGAACTCATCTCCATCATCCTATTTCAAGTGCAGGATGTCTAATTATCTTATTTTAGGGGTCAAAATACTCATTCCATTGGCAAATAATCTTATTTACCTGCTCAAATCAAGGACAAATACACTAACTTTAAGAACATTTTACGTATTTTTAGGTCCGTTTTTGCAGTTAACTGACGCACTTTTTTGAAATATGCGTCGCTTTTTACAGCTTGTCAGAGTTTCTGGAAGCCTTCTAATTAGTTATGCATGGCCTTTCTGGTTTGACATAGAAGCCGAATTCTTTTAGGCACAATCCTGAGTGATTCATCTTGCTACCATCTACAGCGATCGCAGCGATGGAGGTAAAAAAAAAAAAAGGCATCTAGCGGTCACCAACTCTCCATAACAACAATTAGATACTATCTCGTCAACCAGCTGATTGTCTGTGAGTCACTGAGCAAAGTATTTGGTCGATTTTGAAGATTTGTGTTTTGGACATTAGGTTTTACGCCTTTTTGTTCAGGTTCCATTTAGCGTTTTAATCTTTAGTTAGTTTTTGTCGTCTGGATCATAATTCCTGTTTTATTCTGGCGGTTCCTTTTGCGTGATGTTTTCTAATCGACCTCCTGTTCTGCTTGTCTCTCCTTTTTCATGATTTTATTGCTACCGTCTATGTATTTTGAGTCATTTTTGTGTTTTGATTAGTGATTTGGTTTTCTTGCTTCTGTGTTTGTTTCTGTTCAGCCATTCCTGCTTAAAAGTATATAGCCACGTTATATGTTAATAAAAAATCCAAAAACCGTTTGATCATGATAAAATAAAGCCATATACACCAAGCCTCCATCTTGATAGTGTTTTTATAGTCCCTTTTGTGGCTAAATAGAATCCAGCACCAGGTACTATGAGCAGATATAAACAGATGTGGCGCCATCTACCGACAGTATTGCATAACTGTCATAATTCTGGTTTGCTTAATTAATAAATCACTTGTAAATATTGCCTGGCTGAGCCTGACTCTCTGAAATGCCTCGCAGTAAAGCGGGAGCTCGGCATGATCGAAGACCAACCATTCATATTTAAATATACATACCTACAGAAACTTTTAAGAACATTTACTCACATCAATCTACTCTGCGGTCACATCTGAGCGATCGGCAGCTTTAGCGTCCGCTTCAGTGAATAGCAACATTCCTACTGTATCCCCAGCGCTATTCCAGTCTTTTCCCTTTTGGAATCATATTTCTTTTGGGGTTTTTTTTTCCACTGCATCTTGGATCATTCTTCATTGCCAAGCTGCGAGATGCTAATAGCCCTTAGCTGCTTCCTTGTTATAACCCCTGCTGTGCATGCACAGTGTTGTACTTCTGTTATAACAAAGTATGGGCAACAAAACAAAGCATGAAACACCAAAATAGCAACTAATACGTCAGCAGGACGAGATGATCTTTCATAAAAACTTTGTACGCAGCCAGAGTGAGCTACTGACGTATAAGTAAATAAGAAAAGTCAAATAACGTGGCTATGCTCCTTTAAGATCACTTCAGTCCTCTAAGTCCTCGCATTTCTCTCTCGGAGAAATTAGTCCAACCTGTTCCTGAGTTTGCCGTTGATCGGACCCTGGTTAATTTTCTTGAAGTCATAATGAGTACCTTCTGTTGACAGCTTTGTTTCTTGGTCCTTTTACTCTTTTTTTTGCACGTTTCTGTTTTCCATTCTTCCATTTGAATGTGTTTTCTTCTTTAGACTGTATCAGTTTTCATTCAAAACCCTGATTCACATTCAACCGGCCTCCTGGGTCTTGACCTTTGTTTCCTACCATCACAAATTTAAAAGTGTAGAGTTTGCTGAATTGTACTGAGACTTTACCTGGAGCCGTGCTTTGGTCACTTGAAAGTAAAATTTCAAATGAAAGAAGACGATACATGCCATGAAGTACAGTAGAAGATCTGTGAAGATTAAGACTGAGTTATCCTCGCGTGTTGAGGCGTCTCACAGGTCTGTGCGACAGCTGTGGGGGTTTATACTTGACACGGAGGTAGGTGCTGTATTTTCCAAAAACAGGGGGGCAGCACTCAGGATAACCAGTGGATATGCTGTAAACAAGAGAAGAAACAGCAGAGGTCACCCACCCAAAATGGCCGTGCGCAGTATTGTAAACAATTGTTTAGAATAGTCGATGTGTTGTGTATGGCAGCTAAACAGAAATAAAGGAAGGGTTAGAGACATAAAGGAAGACGGTATGTTCGCCCAATACAAACAGAAAGATGTGAAGACGTACATCCTGTCTGTAAAGCCTATAGGCATCTTTTTTTTTTTTTTACGAAAGGTTTAAAAAAATACTTTGCTTTACTAAAAGCTGATGGCTTCACATCCTGTGTTGTTGTTTTAGACTTGATTTATGCTGCAAGTGATGGAAACAGAAGTCAAAATCCTGGTTTGTACCCACAAACTGAGCCAATAAACTCACCCCTAATAGTATGCCAGTAAAATGTGTATGCTGCTTTCAGTCACAGAATAAACAGTAACAACCTAGTATTTAACAAGTCAGTACAGGCAAACTTGCTCGGCGAGTTCCCCCATTTTATAACAAAACTTGTGTGTCTGCTCCAAGGTGATTTACTAAAATTCAGAGGCGCAGGACCTTGCGCCGCGTCACTTTTGGCCTGCGCACCTTCGTGCCCTGTTCAATGCGTCAAGTATAAATCTAGTTTTAAGGGTGCCTGGCTTCAAGGATTCTTGGAAGTGCATGAAAAAGGCTGCACAATGAATCACAGATATAATATCTCTTCTATATCAACGAGTGCAGTATTGGAACGCAGTATATTTAGGGTAATGTATACCCAATGTCAGGGATTTATGCTACGCCTACCAGTGATGTGATCCGTTTGTTGGTTGGAGTGTCGGTGCAGTAAATAGCCACGTCTGACACAAATAATAACGCCCAAGATGCTGAAGGTCATAGAGAGAGTTGGAAGCGTTGTAATGCCAGAAGAGAAACAGAGTAGAGGAAATTGAGAATTTACGGCAACTGATATATCGCAGTCACATGATTTTCACAGATTATTTCAGAAGCAATCTGGAGGTGCAGCTTCAGCAGAATAATTGATACCAAACCTGTGGGCATACCAACACAGAAATTGTTCATACGACACACAATAAACCTTTTATAGAGCAGTTCAGTCCCCACACCTAAATCCTATGAAACACCTGTGGGTTAAGTTGGAGAGGCCATTTGATTCAGGTTTGGTCAATGAGCACACCCTCTGTGCTCCAACCTTGTTATAAAGGTTGTAGGTGAAGACTAAGCGCTGTTCCATCGGCAAAAAAAAGGCTGCACAATGTACTAGCAGCGGTGGTGCCGGCAATTTTCCGAGTAGGGAGTTAAAAAAAAAAAAAAATCTCATTATTTTATAAAGGGTGGTTTTCGGCACTAAAAAAAAAAAAAAAAAATTCTCTGTAAATTGAAAGTTGGATTTTCAGTGTGAGTTTTCTACAAAAGCAAAGAAAAGGTGACATGGTCACACGTCTTTACGAGGCTTTGCCAACAAATTTTGTCCGTGCCTTTTTTGTGTTGGAAGACAGAAGGAGATTTCGGTTTGACGATGTCACTCGCTGCTGTGCGTCTCTTTTTACGGGCTGCAGACGGCTTCACCTGGGCCTGGCTGTTGTTTTGCAGTCATGATGTGGGAGACGGTTGTAAAGCGGGGAGGAAAGCGTGCCTCGTTCCGTGCTACATACATGCATCTTGTCACGCAGCTTAAAGGATGAGAGACGGCCTCGGCTGGAGGTCTTGACAGCAGCCTTGGAAGAGCCGTTACTCAGGGATGTGTTATTACGTAAGGGGGGGAAGAAGAAGAATTAAAGCGATGTATCTCTTTTTTTTCTCACTGACTGTCACAGTGGGAGTGAAACCAGAAAACACAGTGAAGGTGTTTGTGTCTATCTACCCCCCCCCCCCTCCCTCCCACCCCCACTTGAGGCTACGCTTTCACCAAAATAGACGTTAATTTTGTTTCAGGGACCTTGAGAACCGTAATGGGTTTTCTTTCTCAGAGGCAGCTCAGTAGATCCACAGCATATAACCCCCGTCCCCTTTGCACACACCCCACTCCACCCCGTCTATCTCTCACACTCCTTCTCTCACATACCCACGTAAGAACACTCACCCTCTCCCCCTCGCTGGTTCTGTTTCCCACTGCTGCAGATATGACTCAGAGAAGCTGCAAAAATTACTTTTGTGCTATTTTTCCTTCTCATCACCTCTGAGCTTTGTCCCTTCTTCTTTTATTTTTCTCCGTCATTTAAGCGAAACCCAACTGTTCTTCGCTTGTTGAACAATCATTCCTGGTGCAGATGCGCTAGAATATGGGCTTGCCGACTTGTGTTTTTATAAATTTTTCCGAGCCAAGATACAACTTAGAGGAATGAATTGGCCTCGGGCGAATGTGTGGGTAAGCTCAGCTGAGCTTTTTCTGACCCTTATCCAAACACAGCAAGGGATGTGATGGGAGGGAATCTGCCTTCTCCGAATCTGCCATGACTTTTACAAGCGGGATCCAGTCCAGCTACAGCTGTTTAACTCCCAACAAGCAACACGTCCTCTCTTTTAAATTCTGCAGCCGTGCTAAAGATTTTAGACTTGCAGTTTATTTTGACGTGAATTTAAATAATGTGACATTTATGAGTGAGTGAGCGTGCGTTTGTGTGTAGGAGGCATCTGCATGTGGGTGGTGCTTTTTGCCTTCAAGTGAAATGAGTGTTCGTGAATTCACGCTGTGTGTGGAAAAGACAAAAAATATCACATTAGTGTTTATGTTTAGCCTCGTAGTGCTCTGACACTTCTTTTTCTTCTGCTCAGAGTGACCGACGACCTTCCCGCTTTGTGCAGATGGTCGTGTTCGGCTCACAGAGGCACACCGGGCTTTATGCTTGATGCACAAACGTAGTTTCAATTCTGCATGCATGCGGAGAGTAAATACAGATGGGTTTGCTGGATTTCCATAGTTCACATGTTGATATGGTTGATCAGAATGCTGTCATGTTTCATAACCAAATAGGTTTTTCCAAATTTTTTTCCAGTTTCTTGGCAGTTTGTGCCAGGAAAGCACATCAGAAAACGGAGATTTCATTTACCCACACAGACGGAATAAACATCCCATGGGAATTTGCTCACTTCATTATGTTTAACTCCAGTATCAGGCAGTATATTACTCCATGCCAAGGTTTTTGCCTGTATATACTTTCGTTTCCCATCTGCTTGCTTATACCATTAGACATAAATAGTGAGAAAACAAGTGAATAGCTGTGATGTAAGTCTTTCCACTGTAAGTGCAATGTTCTTGGAGCCAGAATGCTGTGAGACACACAGTATAGTTGCTGTGGAAACTGTACAGCAGGCCTCAAGACAATTGTAATATTACATCTCTGTACATCCTAGCTCCTTTTCTGCTCCTCCCCTTCCCCTGCGGCTGCGTTATTACTGCGAACTTTACCGTATTTTATTGGGATTTTATGTGATAGACCAACACAGCGTGGTGTAGAAATCTGACAAGGAAGAAAGATGGTGTATGTTTTTATTTTTCTCCAACATTGTCACATGAATCTAAACAGTGTGGCTTGCATTTGTATTCAGTGTTCTTTACCCTAAATATATTGAATTTATGTTTGTTTGAAAGGGTCATGCTGAACTGAAAGGCTGCATGGGAAACACATTCATTAGGGAGGCAGCCAAAAGGCCCATGTTAACTCTGGAGGAGCTGCATTCACCCACAACTCACACAAGGTGCGAGAATCTGTCAAAAGGACAACTATTAGCCGTGTACTCGAAAAAAATCAGGTCCTTATGAATAAGTTGTAAGTAAGAAAGCCATAAAAGCATGCTGGTTCGTATAAGTCAGGACACATCAAACAGGACTACATATGTTGGCAACAAAAAAGCTGTGTGTGGTGTAACACTAACCCAACACATCAACAGGAACTCACCACTCCAATGGTGACACAGTGGTGGCAGCATCATGCTGTGGAAATGCCTATTGGAATTTTAATTCAAAGCAATCCTGGGGGAAAAATCATCTCGCAGGAGGCAGCAAAAATGTTGAAACTGGGGTTGGAACGACCCAGTTAAAGCTATAGTTGGTAATCCTGTTCACTTTTTGTAATACTGGGTAAAATGGTACTTCCATCCTGAAAGTAGTAAATACATTATGTATTGACAAAAAGGAAGTTAAAAAAAATAATTTTCTGTGGGAGCTGCAGGCCTGTTAAAACTCTAACCAATCTATGTCCCTTGGTCTGAAGGGCATGGATTTGACAGACTTTTGTTCCTGCTTTCATTCTCCTCTGTCCCTCAAGTTCTGGGGGTATCGGCATATTTATTGGTTGTCCCACATGCCAATCATTCTGATGTCCTCACAACGTTAATGTCCGTGCTCGTTCCTTCATAGTTTCTGCTTGCTGGCTGCAGACTTCTAGTGTTTAAGTATCCGGTTGGGTTAGCGGTTAGCTTAGCGGCTAGGTTAGCGGTTAGCTGTTCATTGTAGCTCCACTGCTCTCACCGTAGACTTTGAACATGGCAGAGAGTCGCATGAAGCGAACCGCGTTCATGTTTATGAGAAGAAAAATAAGGCCTCAGAAGAAAATAATAAGACTGAAGTGAATTTGGGAGATTTCTTGCGCATGCGCAGTTATTCAAAAAGGGATTTTGGGGAAACTTCCGGAAAAATTGCCGACCCTAGCTTTAAAGTTCATACCTATGTTCAATTAATACTCAGTGGCAAGACCTGATGAATGATGCTCACAGAAGCTCTGAAGTTGCTTCTGACATTCATGTAAGAGCAATGGGTCACACTTCTAGATGTGCGACGCTGGTGGAGACACAACTACACCGCCCAATGCTTATTTTCAAACCACTCCAGTTGTGCAATACATTGTGTTGGTTGATCACATGAAATCCCACCAAATGTCGCAGACAGTTAGTTGTAATGTGATTGAAATGCAAAAAAAAAAAAAAAAAAAGTTCAAGGGATATGAATACTTTTGCAAAATACTGTGAAGCCGTCCTCTCTGTCCCTTCACACTCTGTTAACAGGGCTTCATTTCTTATTTTAAAGCGGCAGGTCTGTGGAGAAAAACACAGATTAGCAGCCATTAATGAGGAGGGCAGAAGCTGTTGTCCACGTCATTCATGAGTGGGTTACACATAACTGGGCGACGTGATCATGAACTTCTTCGTTCCTCGGGATCCCCCCCCCCCCAGCACCAACCCACCCCTCCACCTTTTCAGACTGAACTCAGGGACTCGGTTTCCCAGCTGTTAGCCTCACTTTGTTCAGCCTCTTCTCGGTTCCAGTGCGTACAAGTGGCACTTTTAAGGCGGGATGTTAGTCAAACACCCGTGCGCACGTTCGGCGGATTAGAATAGGGATGCTGGTTACCGTGGGAACGCTGTGAGCTCTTCTGTGAAGAACTCTGTGGGCGAGAGACACAGAATAGGAGGGAGATGGATAGAAGTGGAGAGAGGGTAGGAGTGAGAGCAAGAGCGGGGTGAAAGACGGAAGCGGGACTGAATGACGGCTTGATTTGTGGATGGAGGAGGAGGAGACGCTCTACCTCTATTGAAGGTGGCAGGTTCTCCTCTCAAAAAAAAAGTTCAGTACTTTATGACCGGGATCCGTTTCCGTCTTTGTAGAATATCCCACTGGCGATCTACTGGGATAACGCCCCTTCTAAGTCGCCCACTCTACATTTAAATGAAGTCTTGATTGTTCTTCGTTTGGGTGAATCATCCATTTGGATTCATGCACCTATGCTGCACGCTCACACACACGTGCACTCACACCCACAGGGCACAGCAGGTGCCCCGTGTGCGTATAGTCCAACCATAACTGTAAATGTGCCCTCCCCCCTCCCCCCCCCCATCCACTCCTCGTCCTTTCCTGTGCCTTTCTCCTGGCACTGAACACCAGCCACCCACGCAGGCAGCCCGCACTGTTGCCAAGCAGCAGGAGACTCGATGTAGTGGTGGAAAACCAGTGAGGCTGGCTGCGGTAGAGCTGGCGCAAGTGGTCGAGGAGCAAGGGGGGGGGGGGGCATTGAAAAGTGACTTAACTTTATGCCACGCGGCAGCATGTGGGGTTGTCGAGCATCTTCAGTTTGTTTGCGGGAGTCGGGTGGGTCACATGCCGGAGGTGTGATGACGCAGTGCGCTCCCACACTCTCCTTCCACAGACAATGGTAAAAAAACGGAATGGTTGAAAGAGCAGGCTTGAAGCGGACCAGTTCTCAGACTCCACCGCCCCGGAAGCACACATGACTGGAAATGGTTGTGCTCCGCAGTGGCCGTGGGCTGCTGCTTGATGAAACGTGCGCTGGGAGAAAAAAAAATAATAATAATAATAATGCCACAAGAGCAGCAGTTGAATCTCTTCCTGTGAATGTGAGCCTCCCACTTTCCTCATTCGTCTATGCATAGACCCTCACCCACGCAGTGACGCCTGCATGGGTTGGACTCAGAGGGGATGCTGTATCCGGCAGCAGGCATCACTTCACAATGCGTTTCCACTTAAAGCTCCCCTCCTGTCTTACTTACCTCCATTCATCTTGATTATTTTCACCCCTGCCCTCCTCTCCCACTCTCCCAGTTCTCCCTCCTCCCACCGCTCATCATGCCTGCAGCTTCTTTCAGTTCATTGCTTTAAATACAAGAAAACCTCACTCATTCTCCCGGTTTTTATTTCTTTTCTCGTTCTTGTTTTGGCTGCAGACCTTGAGGCCACGCTGCACTGCTTCATTGTCTTGAACATTTTAATAGTTGCATGATAATTTTACATATTGAGAGTAGTGAGTAGTACAGGTGCATCTAAATACATTAGAATATTAGAATTAAAAAGTTGATTTATTTCAATATTTTAATTCAGAACCTGAAACTTGCATATTAAATACAGATATTTCCATCTAAAAAAAGTAATATTGTGGAAAGGTACAATATTTTCGATACTCATTTCGGAAAGTCAAAGTCATAGATTTATTACACCTAGAATGAAATAGGTCAAGCCTTTCTTTATTGTGATTTTCATAATTATGGCTTACAGATAATGAAAACCCAAAAATCTATGGAGTACTGAAGCGGTCAAAAAGATCTGTATATGATTTTAACAATTCATATTCATATTTATGTCAATAAAATACTGTACAAGAACTCAAATACAAAATTCTGCTGTCATATATGTGAGTCTTAAATGTTTTTTGGGTTAGGATTGCTTTTATGTGAGTATGAATTTGAAACCCGTGAGTTCAAAGACTTGTGAAGTCTTCACTGCTGGTGACACGATTTTAAGTCTGTCGTATGAGTAGAAAAGTGTTGAAATGATGTTGCAGGGGGTCGTCATCGAACGAGGAGGAAGTCGAGTTTCTTGTGGTGTGGGAGGAGTTTGTGTAAGACATGATTGGTCGGATTAACAAGTTTGGATTGGGTTAGCATTAATTAGCTAACAAGCTGCATAAGGCTAAGGTACTTTTTTATATGATTGATCTAATATTTTGATTTTATCAAGCTACTCTGCTTGCTTCCAACTCTGCTGCTGTCAAACAGTGAGGCGATAAGGACTGGGACAGTCAAAAAAAAACTGTAGTTACAACCATCAACAGCTCACCAGTTGCTTCTGCTCTTTAGACTAGCAATTAGCAAGTATAGTAAATCCTTATGAAGACGAAGAACGCTCTGCTGAGGTTCTTCATCTCCTTAGCCCAGGTAAGATGCTTTTGTTTAGGATTTGTCTCTGTGTAGTCGCTCTTAATGCACTGACTCCAGCCTTAATCAGCTATATTTTGCTTGAGAATCGTTTAAAAGCTGAAGTTGTCCCAGTTGCTTTTCCTGGCCCATTTTTTCCTTCCACTCAACTTTCTATGAGCCTGGTTACAGCACTCTGTGAACAAACAGCTTACCATCCTTGTGGAGGGTGTCAATGACTGTCTTCTGGACGTCTGTTCAGTCAGCTGTCTTCATGTTTGTGTCGCCTACTGATCCAAACTGACAGACCGTTTAGTTGCAGGTCTTTTAAGCTAATTAGCTGATTAGGGAGTGTCCGATATTTTTTTTTAACAATATTCAAATTTTTTGACAGAGAATTTTGGGTTTCTATTATCTGTAAGCCATAATCATAGAAATTACAAGAAAAAGGCTTGAAATACTTCAATCTGTGCAATGAATCTATATAATATGAGTTTTACTTTCTGTAACGATTTAAAAATGTATATTTTTCTCATGATACACATTTTTTTTAAATATAGCTGTATATTAATTTCTGTTAGTTCTGATGATTGTAGTTTACTGCTAATGAAACTGAAAGTTTCAAGTTTCTTAAAATCTTTATTTTTTTGTTGCTGTTTATAATACAGAAATGTCTTATTATACCTACGCAATCATGGTGTTAAATCTACAGTTGTCAGGCAGACAAAAAGGTCATTGCCAAAGAAGATGGCTGTTCATGAAGCCATGCTTGCAAGAACATTACTGGAAAATTAAGTGGAAGGGAAAAATGTGTTTAAAAAAAAGGTGCACAATGGTCAAGCATGACAACAGCCTTGATTGGATTGTGAAGCCCAGGCAAGACTTTGGGAGCATTTTATAAGCCGTTGCACTTGGAACATTTCTTATCACATTTTTTCCTTCCACTTAACTTTCCATTATTATACAGAAAAAAACGGCTTATATACTCCTTATATAATGTCAATGTCTCTCTAGTATCAGTTTAACCTTTTTTTCTCAATGATTCCCCAACACGTCTATACATAATAGATGTTATGGGTAACATAACATATTATGGTGGCCTACAAATGTCCTGTTGATGGGTTAAGGAACTCTGATGGCCCTGTCCAGCTCTCCTAGAGTAACTACCTCTCTCCTGGAATCTTTTCCACATGTTTGAAACTGTGCTGGGAGACACAGCAAACCTTCTGATAATGACATGTATTTGATGTGCCATCCTGGTGGAGTTGGACAGTCTGTGCAACCTCTGCAGGTTCCAGGTATCGCTCCATCCTACCAGTAGTGACAGTGACCCTGGCTAAATGCTAAATTATTGAAAAGCAGTCGAAAATAATTAGGAAAAACTATTTCTGTGGCCTCCATCTGCTGTACCATTCCTGTTTTGGGGGGCAAGAAGTTTCATTGACTTGATATTATACTCTGATTAAAACGTGTCCCTTTTATAATTTTTTTAGAAGTGTACTAAAATCCTTGTTTTATTGTTCTAATGAAATATTCTATTATTTTTAAACCCCAAATCATGAAGTATTCATAAATAAATGCTGAACATATTCTGGCTCAATCAGTCTGTGTAATTAATCTATAAAATGCAAGAGTTTCACTTTTAGAATTGAATAACTGAAAAAAGAAGTTGTTTGTGATATTCTAGTTCAATTAGACGTACTTGCCTGCATGTTTGTTTTTCTTTGGAGAATTTGTAGGAGGAGGTGTGGCTGTGTGAATAGTGTCCGGAGATACGGAGGCAGCTCTTCAAGAAGCAGATTTCCGACTCAAGACGAGCCTGTCAACAGTTTCCTCGCTGGGGTTGCTCCAACAGGAGGCATTAGTTGCTGCTGCTGCTGGAACACAAATGCTGGCACTGTGCAACCACACAGCGCATTGCTCAGCCTTACATAACAATTCCCTTGCTTCTCTCCACATCCCTATCTGAAGCAGAACAGGTCAACGAGTTTATTTGTCGACAGGATTTCACTTGTTTGCATTACAGGGACCTATTAAGCACAAAGTTAAGAAGACACACGGCGTATCTTATTAGGATATGTATAATATTCTTCCCTGCCAATTAGCTGGAAAGGCGCTGACGTGAATTCTTCATACAGAAATGAACTAGAGGGACAAGATTTAAGTATGCTGTAGAGTTGAAATAGTTACTGACAGTTTGTTTTACCATTTCAACCTATATGATTACATCCCCAAACTCCCTTTGAGTGCTTTTCCTCCTCTTGAAGTGGTCATAAAACGCCTGCTCACTGCTTTGGTCTTTTTTTTATTTAAGATTAAAGCTTTCCTCTTAACTTTGTGACACAATGCTAGCTGCTCATCTGGGAGGAGCGAATGCTGCAAATCAATGACTCGATCCTTGGAAGGAAAACCCTTTTAACCAATCTGTCTGTATGATTCAATAGAACTGGCTTTGTAAACTCCATTGAGATTGCATTTGTTATGGATTGGTGCTACATAAATAAACTGAATTGAACGTTTGAAAACTTTAGACAGCTTTAGAAAGACAGAAGTCACAGCGGACAAAGATTTTCTGTGTAGGGGACAAAGTGTTGAAAGTAATCTACCATGTCATGTTTCTCTGTTGTCTGAGCGTTAAACCTGTCCTTCGTCTTGATGAAATCTATTGTTAGTCCTTTTGCAGTTTAACATAATTTTCCACCAATTAGTATTCTCCAAGAACTGGACTATGTTATGCTGGCCTTTTGGAGCATGACTTAGAAGCCAAAAGGGATCAGTTATCTTTGAACAGTTACTGATATAAAGGTTCAAAAGTTACATTTCAGTTTCGAAATCGCTAAAGTTATTCCACATACTGTTTATATATATATATATATATATATATATATATATATATATATATATATATATATATATATATATATATATTTGAATCCTTTTCCTAAGCAGCCAGAGAAAGTAACAGAATAATAATGAGACATACAGCCAGTTTTCTCTGGCTCTAAGGAGCATAGAGGTACTGCCCCTCCCCCACCTGTTACTGCATTCTACCAGTCAGCTGACCAGAAGACGGCCGCTATAGGCAGTGCCCCCTTTTAGAGGAAGTTATTGGATCTTAGAGGGTTTGGGGTAATAAAAGTACAAAACAAAGAAACTAATTGAATATTATGGCAGATGAGTTAAACAATAATATGGTGTCATATCTGTTTGCTGATTTGTAGCAATATATGGAAAAACACCAAAGTAATAGAACAAAAAGTCTGTTTCTTTAACCTGCCTCCAATGAAGTGGATGAACACAAGTTTGCTAATAGTTCTAAAGTAATTTCAAGGGTTTTTTATTCATTTTTTACTCTCTTCCATGTCATTACAGTGTCCATTACAATCATATGCAAATTACATATTGTGCAAATTAGGTAATGGTGTTATTTAGTGACTTCTAGCAATACAGCCACAACCTACGTTCTACTCAGGAGCCGGCAACAGTGAATATATTACTTTAAAAGCGTGTGAGCAACTGTAAGACTCTTGGTATGAAATTCTGTTGGTAATTGTCACTCTGTTTAAAGTCAGATGTCTCATTGACCCAGGAGATAGATGTTTTATTCAATTTCAGCTTTAAACGTTTTAAAGGTCAGGGTTATAATCTTAATTCAATCTCAAGAAGCGATGTTAAATTTGAAGGCGGTGACACTTGGCTCAATTAGTCCAGGAAATGGGGACCTGCTGAACCTAAGTTGTTTGAAGATACACACTGAAGGAAAACAGAAAAACCAATGGGTAGCTAGATTAAGTTGTAGTTGTGAATTCACCCGGCTTATTACATTAAAAAAATGGCTGCCGTTACTGCTCTTCTCTTTGTAAAGTGACTTTTGAAGCCTGGAAAGTGGATGTTAGCTAGTTTATTGGGTTGTCTAAGCATAAGCTACAGGCAGACATGTCTTTCTTTAAATCTAACCTTTCCTGCTAGCTGAATTCTCACAGTATTTGTGCATTCACCAACACAATAGCTGCAGTAATACGGGTTAAGGCGGGGCATACCGGCAGTGAGAAAATTCTACAGCTGCCGAGCCCACAGCCGAACCAAAATAAACACAGCAGCGCAGGAGGAAGCACGCGTAGCTACTGCTGTCACATCTACTTTTAAAGATGAATTTGTGGATTCTGACTAAACAGAACAGCAAGACGTGCCTTGACCAGCGTTACTTGTTGTGGTTTCCAATGGTGTCTGCTGCTTACGATTTCATTTGATACCATGATTGGCTGAAACCAACCATTGGTAGGCGGGCACTAGGTGTTGATTCGCCCAATCAGCTCAGAAAGTTCTGTTACATGTCCTTCCTTTCCCCGAACGGATTGGATAGGAGTAGTCTCAGATTTCATAATGTGCAGAACGGAGAATCATGCATCCATGATCAATCTGGCTTGCCAGACTGCATTGCCAGAAATATGGAAAAAATATGTTATACCATACTATTCCAAATGCGGTTTATTTATAGACCAGTTTGAACATGCACAGGACCAAAGTGCTGTACAAAGAATAAATGAAACAGCATTCACATGATATAATGAGTCAATAATAAAATCAATGACCCAAGAATAAATAAAACAGCCCTATAATGAAAAAATAATAAAGTGTTGTTTTTTTGTCAGTAAAGTCATTTTTAAAGTAAATTTTATTCCAGTTTCCTGTAAATAAGATGTTTCAGAAAATACATCAATGAAACACCAGGGAATTTATAGCAAACAGGCTTTCTAAACAGATATTAATCAGTATGTGCAATTTTGTTAACATGTCAGAGACAACAGACTTCAATAAACGCATATTTAAGACTTGAGGTACATTCGGTCTAAGACTACTTTTCCTAACCCATAACACTCGGGTAAAATGCACTCTTGCTACCTAAAAGCTAGTTTATGATGTTTAATGTAAAAAATGAAAATATACAGATGTATAGAACAGGAATGTGCAATATAAAAAAGTTTCACAACCCCTCTGCTTTGGCAAATTGCCAGCATGTGCATGTTCTTATCCTTCTAACAGCGCCATATCATCCACCGTAGAAATAACCTGAACATAAAAAGATTGAGTGGGGCTCCTGTAGTATCCAAACCTTGTCTTTGTTTTCCATGTCGGGTAACACAAGGTCAGCTGACTTACGCGGGGGCAACAGGTGTGAGAGGAGGTGGACTACTCGATTACATAGCCTACACAGGAGAAAACTCTTCTCACTCTAAATCTCTCTCCTGGAACGTCGGTAAAATGATTTAAATGGAAGTAATAATATGATAGAAATATTACAAAATATCCCATATCTTGACCACACAGAGTCTTACTTTGGAAACAGAATCCACTCCTCCATGGCCCTAGATGTTTTTGACACGTCATAAGTGTAAAGGTGCATAGTTATTTGACCTTTTCTTAATTAGTATATTAGTAGCTCACTCTGGTTGCATACAAAGTTTTTATGAAAGATTATCACATCCTGCTGGCATATTAGTTATTATTTTGGTGTTTTATGTTTTGTTTTTGCTCAATTTGTTCACATATAAAGCCTTTCGTGTTTATTTTTAATAACAGAAGAAGTACAATACAGAAGGGAATAAAACAAGGAAGCGGCTAACGGCTCTTAGCATCTCCCAACGAAACAGTGAAGAATGATCCAAGATCCAGTGAAAAGAAATGCAAAAAATATATATATATTCCAAGAGGGAACAGACTGGAGTATCGCTGGGAATACAATATGGACGTTTGTGTTCACTGAAGCAGAAGCTAGACCTTCCTATTGACGTGGGAAATGTTCCGATATGAGGCTTTTAAAGTTGCTGTAGATCTGAGTTTTTTATTAATAACTACAACTATTCTATCAAAACACTATCGAGATGGAGGCTTGTTGTCTATAGTTTTATTTTATTATGATCAAATGGTTTTTGGTCTTTTTTTATAAGCATATAACGTGGCTATACACCTTTAATATTTCCCAAGGTTCTTGTGAATTTCTAGGCAAAGCAATACCAATTGTTTTGCCATTATTTTATACACTGAATTTCTAACCATATCCAAACAGATTAGAATTGAAAGTAATGACTGTTTATTTCTGCATCTGTGTGGAAATGCAAGTCTGTAGTATTTCCAGCGCAATGTGTGCTATGATAAGTGTATTTGCATCAAAAATAGACTCAGATTTTCCAGGCAATGGAGACAAGATAATGGACATGATTGCTACTTACATTTTAATGGAAGAAGAGTGTAGTAAGTTGGTGCAGGGATAAGATCTGAGTGAATGAGAACAGAGGCAGTGCCATTAGAAACAGTGTTGTTACTGTAGTTATTAAGTTTTGGGCAGCTGCAGAAAAACAAGCTGTGGTGTGTGCTTTCCTTTTTCAGAATGTGAGCAAATTGCAAGTTCTCACAAAGTTAATCATGTTGCCATTTAGTGTCACACTGCAGCTGTGGCTAATCTAATGCTTTTATTATTATACATAATAAATAATAAATTGAGGACCACATTTTATTTAAGACAAGTTTAGGTTCTCATAAAAGGCAATTCTGCAGCAATTACCTCCAATCAGTAAATCTGTAGCTAAACAAAACATGACAAACATGAAATAAACAATTTCCTAAAGATAATTTCTGAGGGGAAGTGAGAATAAACGTTCAGAGTGTCATTAGCTGACTGAAGGTCTAACTTTTTAAAAGCTGCAATTAGTGTCTCCTACTGAAGTGTAAAAAGGAATTTTTGGCATAATTTTAATGCTTAAATTCCTGATGTAGCTTTAAATTAAAAGGTTTTGATAAATAAAATGAGAAAGAATGAACTCCAGCTGAGCCACCTTTGATCCATCAGCTCCAGCCACCTTGAACTCTCAACAGTAAAAGTGATAAGAAGAGCTCTTTACTTTTGTCCCGAAGCAGACTGTGTGGTCACCTTTGTTCGGAAAACAAATCTGGACGCCAGCAGTTCCTCTGACTGTCCTTCATCCTTCTCAGTCAGTACACAGGTCACATCATCAGGACTGTAATACATCACCTCTGATTGGCCATGGAAAAACTATTTTTACTTCTTTTTCAAAGCTTATTGTTTATGTTTGCAGAGAGACAGCATTCCAAACCAATCCTAAAATTTCACTGGATGCATTATACCCCTCTAAAGGTTTCCAATATGGACTAAGAAGAGAAAATGTGCATTCTGTTTAACAGTTTAATGGTTTTAACTGTTGTTAAAAGTTGAGGTGATGTAGACATCTGATTAAGATGCCCCCCTGGGAGCTTTGGGGTTTTCCGGACACGTCCCACTTGGAGGAGACACCAGGGAACACCCAGAACTCGCTGGAGGGACTATATTCTCCATCTGGCCTGGGAACGACTCAGGATCCCCCAGAATGATGTTTTCCCCACAACCCAATCTCAGATAAATGGAAGATGATGAATGGATAGATGAGATAAGATTGTATCTGATGTGAATGAATTATGGGTCATTTCAAATTTTACTGAGTTTTAAATTATTACAGAAAAACTTTAAAGAGCATTACTTGACACGTGTTCAAGGCATCCAGGTAAACAGTTCATCACAATAGTTTAGAAAAAGCATTTCACCTCATCGCTCGTTTACCTTCAAATAGTCATTGTCTGCAGGATTATTTCAACTCAATCTAATATCATCCATCCATTCATCCATCCATCCAGCCATCTGTTGTCAAAAAAGCATTGAACGTTCATCCTCGGGTGGTCGGGTGATCATTGTGCATGTGGACACAGCTCTATAGATATGGTAAAAACAAGTACATTCATTCATCCAATAAGAAATAAAACAAGCTATAAAATGTAAAAAATTAGAGTCAACAAACCATTTGTTGACCTTTTGTGCATACAAAAGTCTAAGCCTGGAAGACCCTTCTGTGACCAAGCTTTAACTTCTTTGCCGATGTCTTAAGATGTTGCATAAAATATTTCCCCTTAATGCTTTTCTTTTTTCAAACTGCTATCTTCTTCGTGAAGTCCATCAGTCTCTTTGACATGATGCAGCCACCACCGTGCACTGGCATGGTGTTCACAGATTGGCAAGCTTACCCCTTTTTTCCTTTGGATGTGGGACATATCATTATAGCCAAACACTTACATTTCATCAGAGCACAGCACATGTCTTCAACAATAGGGGTTATGTCCCTATATGCATCTAAAATCCCTATTCTCCTGTGTATAACAACCCTTTCTTGCCGGCTTCAGCCACTTCACAAGCTTGTTTGCCTTTGTTTTGGACTCATTACACACAATTTGCTCCAAAACATGTTTAGGATGTTTCTCTGGGCCAAAGAACTGGCCTCTTTCATGAACGGATGTAAGACACACATGATCTGATTGTAAGACTTGCAGAGAGTTGTTTAAACAGATGAACGTTTCACATTCAGGCATCTGGAAATTACACCCAAGGAAGAGGAGCTCCACGGCTCTATACCTGATGTCTTCCCTGATGTCTTTTGATTTGCTGCAACGTTACTGGAGGAAGCAAAGTGCTTAAGGTGTTGCCTTAAAATACATCCACGGGTGTGCCTCCAGTTGTGATCAAAATTAACCAGAATCAATTAGTTTTTACTCTGAAACATACAAATTCTCAAACTGGACATTCTGAAAATGCAATACGGAAAAGAACTGTATGGACGCTTTTAAAATTTGAAAACAAAGGTAACGCATTTTATGAAAAATAGTTTTAGTAATCCCACCCTATAAACATGCAACAGATCAAATAGACGGTTTTATACAGTGTGTGTAAACATCTGTTCGCTACTGTAATATTTCAGATTAAACGTGCACTTTAAGGGATAATGCAAACAACCTCACCCTTTCAGTGGTACGTACATTCTGAGCAAATTAAATTAATTTCGTTGCCCACTTCTGCATCTCTTTTGTTTGTTTTTTTCACACAAAAAAAAACAAAGGCTTTTGAAAGTGATGTTTCAACCTAATATTGTTAGTTTTACTCCCCAGATTCAATCCAGGCGTAATTTCTAGGAATAAATTAACTGTTAATCCAGCTAATTAGACGTATTTTGAAACTGATAAAGTCAACATATTTCACTCTGCTTTGCAGAACATCGCAGCTCGTCTTGAGTTTCTCTCCATCTTGTTGGTCTTTCTTTACCTTTTGGCTTAGCTTTCTGCTTGTTCATTTTACCATTTTATACTGAAACGGAAACTGCGAGAGCTCATTAGGTGGAGGTGTTGTGCCCCCCCCCCCCTTTTGTTTAAATTCATTTATGCACATAAGCAATTTCATAGGTCAGTGGGTTATAATTAATGTGGGAAGTAAAAGGATTAGTGGTTCTTCTAAAACAGCCCAGCTCTGTAGTTTTTTAACATAAGTGACTCAAGTGGGAGTAAATACTACATTTGTGATGGGAGTTATTTTTAGCTGTTGACTTGGAGCGCTAGTGAGCATTTATGGCAGCAGGAGGGTGTGTGTAGGCTTAACTCAAAATAAACTACAATTCATACTAATGAAGGCGGTTGTCACTCAGTGCCGGATGCGTTTTCCTTTTTGCTTCACGTGATGCAACAATGCTGGGTGAAATGTCTCCCGTGTTTCATGAAACTTGGTGACAATAAGTGATGTTTTTTTTTAGTATCTGAGGATGCAGCGCTTCAGTCAACAACTCGTTTACTCTGAGACTCTGTTAGGCTACCTCACCGTGTACAGCCGGAAAACTTCAGCGAACTGCTGAAGTGCTGCATCTTGCCCCCCGCTTTGTGCAAATTTTCCCCTCTGACAGCGTTAACATGCTAAAGTGGCAGGCACTGCCTGTCCTTGAAAGCAGCTGGACCCAGTGAGGAACCGGCCATTTACATGCTAATCTAACCGCTGCTCACTCTTCAGCTGCAGATGGAACATCGCTAATTCCTATCAGAGCAGGGGCTCTGCAGAGAGGCTTTTGTGTTTTTATGTGCACTTCTGCATGCATTACAGAAAGTGCTTTCCCATTTCCATAAAAGATGATCCAGAAAAGAGCTCCACTGCAGACCAGGGAAGGGCTTTTATGTAATCCAGCAGATTAGTGTAACAAAACTCCTGTTTTAACAAACTCAGCATTTAAAACTGCCTCATTTCTTCTTTTTCTTTTTTTTCTTGAAATCTTAGTGTTCAGCTTTAAACCATTTTTAAGTTGTGCATCTGCCAGAAGGGAGTTCTCAGCCAACCTGTTCTGTTTGTGTGGGCGGGATGAAGTTAGTCGCCTTGCTCCTGTCGACGTCTGCGCAAACCGTCGCACATCTGCATCTCGTGTTTGCTCTCGGAATCTGCCATTCCTTGTGTGCTCATTCTGGCATAAGTGTGCAGCTTCAGAGTGCTTTCACTGTTTCTGCTTCTGTGCTGATCACGTGTGTCTCTGTGTCCCTCTGCTTCTCCATGCCTCTGTGTGTGTCTCTCTGTATGTCGTCGTCCATCTCTGAAACCTCCCTGTCAGTGTCCGGCCTCCGTCTGTCTCGGGGCAGCCCACCTCGGCTCCCGCCACACCCACTGCAGCGAGCGGCGCTGCCTTTTCCGCTCTGTTTCCAACCAGTCTGACCGTTCACAGCTTCGGCAGCCTCCACCAGTACTGCTGCCCGTCTACCGACCAAAGTTTACAGCAGGACGACAGGTAAGGGCCACGGTGTGCCTGATTGCAGTGAGTGTATAGCAAGCAGGACTAAGCACCCTTCCCACTAGCAAGGCGTCTTGTAGAGTATCTTTGCACATTTTGTCACATTCCAACAACAGAAAAGGTATTGAATAATTGTAAAGTGGAAGGAAAATGATACATAGTTTTCAAAACGTTTTTTTTTTCAAATAAAACTCTTAAAAGGGCTGTGAATAGTTTTTTAGCCCACTTGAGTACACGTAAAGACTGTTGTTTTTGCTCATTCTCCAGTAAAATAGCTCAAACCTAATCTTATTGGAAAGACAGCATCCATGAACAGCAATTGTCAAGCTTTGCCATTGACTCCTAGTCTGATTTGGTTCTGGGCTTTGACTAGGCCAGTCTAACACACCTGGGCAGGCTTTTATCAGTAGCACTCCATAGAGGCTCTGGCTGTATGTGTAGGGTTGTTGTGTTGTTAAAAATCACCTCCACAGCATGATGCTGCCACCACCATGTTTTATTGTGGGCACGGCGTGTTCAGGCTGATGTGCGTTGTCAGTTTTGGCATGATAAGTTAAGTGGGGCACAGAAACTCAACATCTATTACCAGCAACTAATTTTATTATGATGCATACAACCTGACTTTGATCAGTTGTAAATTAAATAGACAGGTCAGCACCAACCAATAAACTAGAAATGCCATTTTAAATAAACTAAATGTAACTTTTTTACATAAAATTACAAATAAAGGCTAATTCGTATTGTTCATTTATTGAATAGAAAAGATTCACATCAATCCTTCAAGGAGCCAGCAAGGCCAACCAACACTAGATAGCCGCACACTTTCCAGCAGAGCGTAAACGTATGGTGTGCATTTCCAGTATTTTGATTGGACGATCCAAGCGCGGGGCCAGAGGATTTGTGCCCCACAGCTGTCTAGTGTGAGCATGTTGGGCATGTGCACTGCGATTTCAGATGTTTGTTATCTAAACAAATGGCCCTAATATCAAGGCGCCTCAAGAGGATTTTGTGTCAGTTTTCTGGTAGACTTAAATATATAGACACAAATGTTTATAACAGAAGTGTATTGGTAAGGGAATCAGCCTTTTTTTACAACATTACTCTAAAAAGAACGATCCTGTCCCACTAATTATTGCAAACATAGAGCTCCACAGCGACATCTGGTGGGGCCTGGCCCCAACTGCAGAGACGCCACAGTTCCTATTCTGTCACCTGAGCTGTGGATCTCAGCAGCTCCTCCAGAGTTACTCAAGAGCACATGGCAGATTTTCAGATGAATGCTATCCTTGCCCTGCCTGAGCAGTGCTCCACCAGATGTTGAAAGCTAAAGGTGGTTTTCTAACCTAATCTCGCTTTAAAGTTTTCCACCAGCTATCTGGGAACTGTCTGCTGCATCCCTCAGTCTGTGGTGTTGTTTGTTCCCCGACGACGATAAACTCTACGTGGACTCTATATGTTGCGCTGGATTCTATTTGAGGGTATTAAAAGAGTGCTTGAGACAAAAAAAAAAAGATGATTTTGAAAGTCATGTATCCTCTGTTTTCCTCTGCCACATAAAAATCCTAATTAAACACAAGTAGGTTTGTTGTTTTGACACAACAGTAATTGCCCAGGCGCTGCGGATCACCTGCAGCAAAATCCAAACCCAGTAAAACCGGCCCGTTTTTTCACAGTTCAAGAGTTTTCCCGGCTAATCGTCCTCTTACCTCCTCCACCCTTTCTAGAACCCCGTGCTTCAGTCTGCTACCGCTCCCAGATGTGACTAATAGATCGCTGTTCCACAAGCTCAGAAAAGCACACCGCTCCTCGAGCAGAGCGAGGGGAAGCGGAGATCTTCAGTAAGACGGAGGGTTAACTGAGTATACAGTGAACGTGGGGGAATTGGCTGCCTCTCACGTCTCCTCCACTTGCTCATCCCTCAGCTGATGCTGCTCTCTCCAGCACATCTGCAGGCGATGCTGCAACGCTGCCATCTAATGGCGTCAGGCGGCGGCAGGCAGAGTACACTCGCCCCGGATCACAGAAAGCATCGTTTATGACAAAGATGCCTTTTATGTTCCTGCTTTGTATCTTTAAGGCCTCCCACACTAGAAGTCACACCTGCTTGCTTTTTTGCTTCTGTCTCATGCTGCTTCGTTTTTCACTCTCTGTCCCGCTCTTCCTCTTTTTTGTCTCTCTCTCTCTGTCTCTCTCTGCCTTATCTTTCTTGTCCGCCTGCTGTGTCCTGTGTCTCTCCCTGTGCTGGGACTCCTCCCCAGCGAGGAGGGTGAGGATGAGGGTGCCCATCAGTTCTGTTGCTCTGCCTCAGGCTGCAGCAGCCCCTCCTCCCGCTGAGCAGAGGTGCGGCCGGCCTCTCGACGACTCGCACGCTTACCTGCGCATAAAAAAACCGAGACGACACTGTGCGCCGAAAAAGACATTAACGCTGCAGTCCTGTTTGGGGGGGATGTAAAGGCATGCAACGTGTGGTATCTGTGTCATTGATTTACTCATGTGTTACATGCTTTGTGCGTTAATCTCGATGTTGTGTTCTCCCTGTTCCCCTTGCTGTTTGTTTCTCCTCTTACAGCCTTATCTGCCTGTCAGAATGCATCAGCATCTTCTGCTCATTACTGTTGCATCCATGCTTTTCTTGGATCCACTAGCTGAGTCATGTCATTTGATTTGTGTGCTGATTTCCATAAACTTCTGTCCCCCAAGAATTATGCAATGTACAAATATTAATTGTATTCAGTTTTATTAATCATGTTGATGACTCCTCCTCCTTATATATATATATATATATTCTCTTGTCCGTCAAGTTTATTCATCACCTCGAAGTCAGTTCCTGTTGATTTAATAAAGAATTTTTTTTTTAGCTCCAGAAGACACTTTGTTCCTTCCTGAGGTATTTTTGTGCGCTCCACTGTGTTTTTTCCTCATCACGCTTGATTGCTACACATCTGTTACATCACTCTTCTCTACCTTAAGGACATTGTACCCTCTTACACACAAAGAGTAACGATGGAAAAGCTCTAGTGTGTAATAAGTCTGTTTGGTGCACAAAATCCCTTAAACCTTAATGGATTTTTCCACAAAACATAAAGCATTGTTTACTATTTGGAGCCTGTTAAGAGTTGCTTCTGACTGCCGATGGTCCGGTGTCTCTTATTTTGTGCATCCAATAATATAATGGTGTGCATTAATTGACTCTTAAAGTGTGATGCTGGGCTGAAAATATTATCTCTATTAGAGGGAGAGGTGATCAAAATTAAACACAGAGCAGCTTTGAATTTATTTTAAGAATTAGTGAAAAAATGTAATAGTTATCACTTTGTTGACTATATTATTGGCCGTGCCTGGTAAAGAGGTGTAAAGCAGTTTGAAATAATTTCATGTTTTATTGTCGTATCAAAATTTCCCCCCAAAAGGCTTAGGAAAATCTGATCGCTTTTAAGTAATAATTGTTTTTAACATATTCACCAGTGCCATCCGCCCAAGAAATACATTTGATTCAAGCATGTTTTTAATTTCTGTATAATTTATTTTTTGTCAGGGTTTATTTCAGTGTATCTAACTTTTTAGTTGTTGACCCACTACAATCCTGCTGGTTGTGGTATGAATATGACGACGCTCTTTTGGATGAGAAAGAAAAGTAAGAAAAAGCAGATGAATGTCGATCTTTGCATGTCAGGAAATGATTCGTATTTACACTTTATAGAATGAAAATGGCTCGCCTTAACCCTTCACAACAAAACAATAGAAAACTCATGAATATGTTTGCTTTCTTGCCGACCAGCTTCTTAAATGTTTCCACTG
This sequence comes from Fundulus heteroclitus, assembly GCF_011125445.2. Classification (NCBI taxonomy): domain Eukaryota; kingdom Metazoa; phylum Chordata; class Actinopteri; order Cyprinodontiformes; family Fundulidae; genus Fundulus; species Fundulus heteroclitus. The sequence goes on along the minus strand of NW_023397200.1, from coordinate 14,733 downwards.
GTGTTGTGATGAATTATTTTTTGGTGATGATGAGATCCAAATCTACATGCCATCACTCTAATCTTCAGATCCCTCCACACCTTCATTAAAAGTCCCTCCAGCCGGAAGTTTGAAACAATGAGAAATGTGGAAAAAACAAAGCTGAACGAGGAAGTTTGTCTTGCACAGTGAGGAGGATTGTTGGGGAGGACAGAAAACTGTAGTAAAAATAAAGGCATGTAAGGACTCACCAAACCGTTGGAAATGATTTACATGGAAAACTGTTGTTCTCTATCCTTCCATCCCAAACTTGTATAAGCTTCTGGGAATCAGGGCTAAAACTGCGTGCTTTGGCGAGATGAAGCACACACTCTAGGTGAGTGTGGCGTTGTAACAAAAGATGAATATGCCACACACTACCTCATGCCAAATGAGGATAAGAGCCCCATCCATGTGCCCCGACCTTTTTAAATGTTATAGAAGATAACTACACTATTGTCCTATTGATGGTATGGGTTTTGCTAATATAAACTGCAGGGATACCAGTAATTGTGGCCCTGGGGAATTTATATTGATTCTGAGTTTAAATGTTTTTACTCTTCCTTACCAGGGGTGCAGTTAAATTGTGGAAGGAGACAAACCTGCAGAAAATAAACTAAAAATGAGTGAAATGAGTTTAAGAATGTAAATAATTAAACCACTTGCATTTTCTGCTCTGAGAACCGCGGGGCTATTCGAGGGCACTTCATTATCAACAGAGCTTTAAATTAGGATTTTAAATATTTCCATATGTACTGAATCCAATCTGGTTGCTGAGGTGGAAATGGGCACGACTGGGTCATGTTTGCAGGTTAGTAAAGCACCCAAGCGCAAAGTGACAAGCGTGTTTTTAATTATACATAACAGAAGTGACACGGGAAAATCACAGGAAAAGCAAGACATGGAGCAAAGGCAGGGCAATGAAAAAGGAAAAACAAAATATGAGAATAAAACAGAATCTTGAAGACTGAGGCACTCTGAACTACAGCCCTAAATGATCCACCAAAAGACAAAAAGGCCTGACACTAACATAAGAGAATAAACATAATACATAGATGAAAGAACACAAAAAATTTTAATAAACGAAGAAACTAAACAGAAAGAAACAAAACTCTATGGCAGAAAACCCTAATGGCAATAATAACGCAATATGCCAAGACCATTTCTAACAACAAATAAATCTAACAATAATCAGAAAGAAGCACAAAAAAAGAAAACCAGTCACCTGTGGATCGTCACATACTGCAGGTATTTATATGGATTGGCAAATATATATTCTCCTAAACAGAGTGACACAACATCAGGCAACGATTGCAGTTATTGGGTTTAGAGATGGAAGCATTTATCAAATTGTATGACCCACTTTTTTTCTTTTACCTGCATCGAGTATTTTACAGGCGAACCAAAAGCTGTCTGAAAAGACTGTCTAGTACAATTACAGTTTGATATAACACGCATTATAGCATCCAGGAAATGACAGAATTAGCAATGAAATAGTGTGAAGTTGACTATTTTTATCATTTTTAAATATATCAGAGTGTGAAATTGAGCTAAACCAGTTACCTTGGTTGCTCCCATACCTCCCTGTACCCATGAATCTAAATATATCGCTTCTGTCACCTTGGATGTACTTGGCAGCTTTGGTTGTCTGTTAAAGAAACGGCTGCAAAATAATTGGCTGATTGGAGAGGCTGTAAACTGCATGTGTAGCTTCGCTGTTTTTGAAAAATAATTCTGATAAACATTGAAACCAACAGGTTAGATCTTCATAATAGTGTTTCCACTGACTGCACAATAACTGGTATGCTTTGTTTATTTTAAGATTTATATGTAGAGACAGTAATTTTTAATGGCGGACTGTCAACTGGCAGAGAATGGATGAGAGTGCAGCTCAGTTAGGACTGCTCGACATAACGCTCCAGCCTCCTATTTTCACACCATGTTCTTTTTTTATGCGTTGTGGAATGTGCAAGAAACTTGGTGCAGCCTTTTTCTATTTGCACATGGATTATAAATGAGAGTGTTATTGAAAAGGCCAGTAAAGCCCACAGTTGGGTCTGAGGTGTTGCAGAAATGGGATCTGAAAAGGAAAACTTTCAAACTGCTTTTGCTGCAAAAAGTTTTTTTTTTTCTTATCTGAGCGACAACTAGCTATAGGTTGTGATGCAAGTTTTCTTTTTTATGTGTTTGGAGTGTTTTCTAGGTGTCCATTCATTCTGAGAAATGCTGTTTAATTCTGCTTAATCAAGACGCTAGCATGAATATTCATGACAGAAGTCGTATCAAAGCATTTTCCATGACAAAACAGAACCAGTTCTTTACAAATGATACAATTCAGTTTGTTCAAATCGGTTGGTTTTAATCAGTCCAGCTCATTCCATCCATCTATCGCCTAAATCCGCTTGTCCATCCATGGCTGTGGGGGTGAGCTGGTGCCTATCTCCAGCGTTCCACCCTGTTGACATGTTGCCAGTGCATCACAGGGCAACACAGAGACAAACATGCATACAAACACCTTCAAACTGAAGAGCGATTTAGACAGACCAATTAACCCAACATTCTTATTTTTGGACTGTGGGAGGAAGCCGGATTATCCAAAGAGAACCCAGGCATGCACAGGGGCAACATCTAAACTCCATACAATAAGACCCAAGGCCGGGATTTGAATCCAGGACTGTATTTGGTAAATTGACCGAGTTGATTCAGTGCTTTTCTAGTCATGCTGACCTCTCAGTGCTTTACATTATAGCCACATTCATGCAGTCACACTTACTAATGTGCAAACATTCATACAACTATATACAGAACGGTCGGGGCCGATCAACATGTGCCCGACAGAGGCTGGACTCGAATACACGACCTTTTGATTGCAAGATGGCTTCTCTGCCCACCGAGCCCCCGTGGAGCCTCTTCATTCCAGAGAAACCCAATAAAAAGATTCAGATCCAAATAAAATAAACAGGGCAGTCAGATTTAATTGATATTTGATCCCAAATGGGAAGGAAGCCACCCAACTGCAAAGAATAGAGTTGCTACATTTATAGCAATTTCCTATCCTGAGCAACCATGTGGCGACAGTGGAGAGAAATGACTCATTTTTAGCAGACCTACACTAAAAACCAGACCCAGTATCAACATTCCTATGGAAAGACGAAGAAAAAATCTCAATGTTTTACTCTGAGACAATTTTATATTTGCAGAGCAAATAAAAAAGAATAGTAATGCTCAGTTCATCCAAATTTAGTTTATTAACATAACACAAATTTGTCACCGCAGTGCACTTTAGAAGATAAAGAGATCAAATTCATAACCAGAGATATATTTGAAACGATGTACACTGCAATGGAAAGAAGCCAAAACTAGAGAAATGTGATCTTTTGATTTTCTAATGAACTCTCGCAAGCAGCAATTTCGCTGAGTGGAAGACTTTTAACTCTTTAATGTTTTGGGGCTTCCTGTATGTAAGTGTGTGTGTATGTGTATGTATGTGTATATATATATATATATATATATATATATATATATATATATATATATATATATATATATATATATATATATATATATATAGATAGATAGATAGATAGATAGATAGATAGATAGATGGCTTATAAGGCATTTCTTATTTAAGTTGAGCTATATCAATATACTTTAGCTAAATCTCTATTAGCAACAAGATTCTGATTGGTCCTTTCCATTTTTATCAATAAATTATTGTTCTTTTCAACATGTGTGTCGTTGTAATTTCCCAAGTTTAAAGTTTGGTAATTAACGTGACTGATCCAGATGTCTGACCCAGCGAGGGTGGAGGCGAGGAACTGGGCAGGATAGTGATGTTCACAGCTGTCAGAAGACTGTGGCGAATTCAGCCTGTGCAGCTCGGCAAGCTGAAACGGGAGCCAATGAAATGTGAGAGTGAAAAAAAGTGAAAGAGCTACACAGGGCAGAGGGAGTGTGTTGTTATCCAGCTGCTGCAACCAGTGCAGGACTTCTCTCTGACGTCGCCAGGATGGTAAGAAGTTTCTCACATTTGTTTCACCTCCTAAGTTGTCACAAAAAAAAGGGGACCTTTAGTATGGCTCTTATGTGTTTGGATGGTTGGTCTCACCGCAGAGACATCCTGTTTAGAAAGATCTGCCTCACTTAAAGTTTAGTTCTGAGATGTAACTCCTTCTTCAAAGGCAGACTCCAAAATCGCGGACGATAAATTAGTCGCTTTGTCAAGTTCTTGTATTTACACAGAATAGAAATGACTTGGAGAAACCGACCCAAGCAAATGAAAAGCAATGTTTTGGCTTGCAGCCTACCTGTTTGACAGCGTGCATGCCATTGAGATGACGAGCACCATACCTAGACTCTGTGCTACTCCTGCGCAAATGCAAGTAAGCAATTATCAGAAATGACTCCCGAGTTCTACCGCTGCGTCAGAGCTTTTAAGTCTTGGTTTAAATGCATGTTTCCAGGGGTTGAGGAGTGCAGCGTATATATCCGAAGCACTGAAGTGAAAAAAAGCAACTTCCACAAATGTACTTTTTTCAGAAGTTGAAAGCAATTTACTGGTAGGTGGAGATAAGCCGAACAGGCAGATACTTTCCAGTGAAAGTTTCCTTTCGTCAGTGTTTACACAATCCATTATCTCTCAGTCTTTCTTGCCTGACAGCCTTAGGTTATCCAAAGCGATTACGTTTTAAAATACTGTCACCTCCCTCACTTACTGGGCCTGCAAACTATCTGGCAAAGCAGGAATTCTGATGCCTCCTCTGAGCGCGTTTTAGTTTTCAACTTGATGCACAGAGGAAAATGTGAAGCAGCAGAGCAACTGGACGGTGTTGGCGGCGAAGGAATTCTCGGATCTGACTCGTGAATGATTTGATTGTTTCCTGTTCAGTTTGACAGATTCACACAAACTGCTCCACCGACAGTTATTTCATTTTTCCCTTTTTTAAACCTTGAAGTTTGAAAAAAGAAAAAAGTCTTGGCACACACAGGTATGCCAGAGGATATTTGCGGGAAGCTTGCAGAAGGCAGCCCTAAGAGTCTAAAAATGAATTCTTCATGTACAGTATCTTGCAAAAGTATCCAAACTTTATCAAACTACAACCACAAACTTCAATGTGTTAAATTTGGATTTATGTTTTCAATGTTTATATTTATATATATATATATATATATATATATATATATATATATATATATATATATATATATATATATATATATATATAAGTCTGAAATGTGTGTAATCAGTCTCTGAGTTAATACTTTGTAGAAAAACCATTCACTCTAGAAATAGTCTGCATGTCTTTTGCAGTAAGTCTCTTGAAAAGACATACATATTCACAGACTTACGTTTTTTGGCTGTTCTTCTTTGCTTCTTAGCCAACAATTCTCAATTAGATTTGGGTCTGGGCTTTTATTCTGCAATTCTAGCATAAATATGCTTCGATCCAAACCCTGTGACACTGTAGCTCTGGTCGTATTTTACTGCCATTTCCTGCTGGAGGTTGAAACACAGCACAAGTGTCAAATTCTTATCAATTTGGACTCGGACTGGCTTCTCTGTCCTTGCTGGGGGAAAAAAGCATCCTCGCAGCACCATGGGGATGGGGGGATTTCTGCCTCATGGTCTTTTGCATAAAGTCAAAAAAGTTTTGGTCTCATCTGACAAGAGCACCTTCTTCCATATGTTTGCTGTGCTGTGACACGGCAAACTGCAAACAGCACTTCTTAAGTTTATCTTTCAACAGCAGCTTTCTTCTCAACGCTCTTCCACAAAGGTCAGATTTGTGGATTGCACAATTAGTAATGCTAGATTCAAGGGAATAAATCATTGGTTGTTCATTACGCCGTCCCCCAGCGTACTACTAAAAGGGCCAAACGGGATGGAGTGGACCTGGACGGGGTGTGGGGTGTGAAGAGCCTCCTTTAGATTTAAAGAGACAGCAGCAAAACGAGCTGCCCTCAGACACGCCTCAGAACAGGGGCAAAAAGGGGGGACCGTGGGGGTAAATTAACAAGGGATTCAGACCGATGCTTTGCAGTTCCACTTTCTAAAGACCAAAACTGAATGATTTCAGTGTGAAAAGGAAGAGTTGACAAGCATGATATGTCACCTTTAAACATCCCCACAACTTTCTCCCTGATCTCTCTGCTGTGCTCCTCGGTCTTTACAATGGCATCGGTTCCCTAATGTTCTCCCACAAACCTCTGAGACCTTTAGAAAAGAGCTGGATTTGTACTGAGATTCACATAATCATATTCATAATCAGCGTGGAATATGATCATCATCCACACAGGCGGACTCTACTAGTTTGGTGACCTCTAAAGGCAGGTGGTCGCACTGCATTTTATTTATCAGAGTAAATGTAGCTGAGCACAAAAACGCAGGCAACAAATTTTTTGTTTTTTTTTTATCCAAAAACCTTTTGCGTCACATTTATGTGCTACTCTGTGTTGGCCTACATACCGTAAATATTTAGGGTTTTTGGTTAAAATGGGGGGGGGGAAATCTAAAAGTATGAGAGGGTTGGTATACAGCAGGGGTCTGCAACCTGTGGCTCCAGAGCCGCGTGTGGCTCTTTACACCTTCAGCTTTGGCTCTTTAAAACTTAGACCAAAAATACAGGGGGAAAAAATTTGTCAATGTTTCTAAATGTAAAGGTAATTTAATATTGCTAGCTTTAGCATGCATTATTTCTGCCATATATGCATAACGTTTCCAAAAAGAAAGAAACTTACGGTGTATAGAATATTTTACTATAGCTAAATGAAGTATCTTTTTGTCAATATGTTGCAAACGACTTGCTTTTTCATAATTTTGATGCCATTTGCTATAAAAATTAAGAGAACGTATTTAACCTGAACATAAAAATACTGTTGGTTAAATAATAAAAAATATTGATCTTTAATTTGAAAAAAAAAAAAAATAAACAAATGTCCTACACTATGAAAACAAGCTCTTGTTTCAAAGAGATGTGTAACTTTTGTGGCTCCAAACAAAATTTGTTTAGCTGGACCAAGGGTAAAAATGGCTCTGCGGGTTGGAAAGGTTGCTGACCCCTGGTATACAGTATCAGGTAAGGAGTTTTAGATCAGGTATAAGTTGTTATTTTCAAGTTTAATGGTGAAACGATTGGGAATCATTTGAGACAACTACGTTGAGTCAAAGCTGTGCCGGAAGTGAGTCAACACACAAATTAATGCCACTATTGGCACGCTGCAGAGAGGTTAATCCAGCAGCCTCGTGTCCTGCTGTGGTTTCAGTCACATCCACACACACACACACACACACACACACACACACACACACACAGTCACATCAATATTATATGATCGGAGGACAGGAGCCAGAGAAGCTGACATTGTGCTTTTTCAGCGGCCCCCGTTCACTTTTCAATTTCTGCCCACTTCTTTTATTTTTTAAACTCCATCTGTGATCACTCCCAAGTTTATTAGAGTCCAGCCATCTGTTTCAGTTCCAATTAAATGGCCAGAGATAGTGGAGCTGTTGGCTGGTCCACGGGAGGAAACCTCTAGAGAGATGGTCTCTCACTGGCGCTCTAAGTTGAAAACAGGCTTTCTTACATAAATGATGAGCTGCCAGCTGTGATATGGCCACATTTATGTTTCATACAATAAGCCAGTTTTTTTTTCCCCCTTATGAACTGCCTCCACATCTTCTTGCCTATGACTGCATTTTATCTTCAAATTTTTAAAACTCCTTTTTAAATCTTTTTTTAAAATAAGCTTCTGCTGCATTTTCTGTATTTTTTTGTTTTAAATTCTCAAATGTAAAGATGCTCGTTTTTGTCAGATCAGATGCAGATTTTGTCAGATATCCCTCGCGTGTGCTGATAGAATATATAGTGGGTCAATTTACCAATTTAATTTTTTCACATTTACAGTTTTACTTTCACAATAAGGTAAAAACGAAGTGTTGCACTTTTAGCTTCAGTCTTATCGAGATATAATTACAGTTTTCATCTCCTAGATCAGGGGGCTGCAACCTGCAGTTCCAGAGCTGCAAATGGCTCATTGGCTCTATGGTTCTCTTAATATATTAAGTGATGAAGCAATGTTTTTTGTTTTATTCTTCCCACAAAAAAAAAAAAAAAAAAACACCCCACCAACTTTCTTATCCAGAAAGTGAATGTTGCCTATTGTTGTGTGGCCAGTAAATGTCAGCAACTTAAAAAAAAATTACCTTAGTTCATTTGATTTTTTTAAAAAGGAGACATTTTTTGGTAACCTTACACCTCAGTGAAACAAAGCTTCATTTCTCAAGTGTCTTTGACTTGATAAAAGTCAGCGGTTACATTGTACACGTTCATGCCTTTAATATGTTGATGCATTTCATTTTTGTTTTACAAACATACCAAAAAAAATAGTTCAGACCCAATTTTTTGATGCTTCTGAATAAATTGCTTTACAGATGTGTGTAGGGTAGCCAACATTTGTACTCGAGAGAGAGCAGCATTACTTCAAAATATTTTTCCCTTAAGTAGAAGAGCAGCCATCCAAAAAAAAATGACTCAAGCGAGAGTAAAAATAGTAGTCGGTAACAAGGCTGCCCAAGTACTGAGTACTGACCTTTTGATGAATAACGTCTGATTTAATTTGTGACAATAATCAGACAGATAAAAATATCTAAGGGTTATGTGCAAATTCTGGCATTTTACAAGAATAAAATACAAGTAAGTTACACAATAGGAAATTAATACATTCAGGCAGAAGAAACACACATTTCCAAATCTATGCCTACAACATAAAGCTTTTTAAAAGCAATACTTCCAGAAGGTTATGTTTATAGATCAGAACTGTGTAACGCACGACCAGTGACAGTATCTTGTTTACTGTATACTCACTTGACATCCAACTGATTGTTCAGGTTTAACTGGCTCAACAGATCAAAAATAACATTACCATAATGAAGCCTGAGCCTCGCCTTGACATTAACTTTATGTCTGAGGCTTCGTCTGGTGCTATTTTTGGTTAAAAAAATCTTTGTTGGTCATTCAGTGAAGTAACTAAAGGGGGTATAATAGTCAGAAATCATACTCAAACAAGAATAGCATTGCTTTAGAACAATATTACTCAAGCACAAGTAAAACTGGGTAATATACTCCTCTGCTGTTTAGTTTTAATTGGTATCAGTGGTGCCCTCAAGGACTTCACCCATTCAGAGTATTTAAGGAGAAAAAGAACTATAAAACTAAACATGGAGCAAAGAAAGCAAAGACAAGAGTTCCCCGAGGAGCTCCGAAGTTAGATTACATAAATGATTTTAAAAGATAAAGGCTGAAACACCATCTTCAAGCTGTTTCGTGCCCCTGTGAATACAGCTGCCAGGATTACTAACGCTGCCAAAATTAGCATTCTAGGATGAGGAGAAAAAAAAGGAATCCAAACCCAGATCAGACAGATAGTGTGAATCATAAAAGAGAAAGGCAAGGAAAACATTCAAGCTCAGCTTTGGGGTCATTTTCTGATCACGCCATACATCGCATTTTGGACCATAATTGGTTCTAGAAGACACGGTGGGGTCTCGCTATTCACAGAAAAAGTACAAAAACTGTAAATAGCCAAAATACATGTTGCTACGCCACAAAGGTTTCGGTAGAGAATCTATTTGGGCTTTTTTCTAGAGTTCAGAGTCTTGCTTTCTAACCAATACGCCACCGCTTCCCTGAATCACGACTACCAAGGTATCCTGGAGCACAACACTGGCCCAGTGTCAGAAAATCCAGCCTCTGTTGCAGGTCGTGGGTCTTCCAACGAGACAGTAACCCAAAACATCCAGCTAAACGGTATCAAAGATCGCCAGATCGGAACATTGGACTTTACTTCAATGGCTCTCCTTGAGCCCAGATCTAAAATCCGTTGAACCTCTATGGACACATCTCAATCTGTGCAGATGCTTACCTTCAAACCTGAGAAAGCAGGAGCAGTTTTCTATGGGTGAGAGAGAGGTGGGCCAGTTGCAGACATCTCCTGTGAAGAATAAAGATCACTTGTAACTGTTTTTTAAATATTCAACTGGATCAATAATAAAAAAAAATCAATCTATCTATCAATCAATCAATCTATTAATCAATAATCTTTATCTATATAGCCCTTTCCAACACACGTGGTGACCAAAGTGCTGTACATTAAATCAACATTATAGAAACAGAATTAAAAACATAAACATAAAGTCAGATTTGTGTTAAATATGAAAAAATAGCAAGGGTTGAATCTTGGTGAGGTAGTCGTATTTTTTGTTGTTGTTAAACAGCAGCAAACTGTATGGGTTTGTGTGTTTATTCATATATATATATATATATATATATATATATAGCAAAATAGGTGAAGATTTGTAGATAAGTCTCAACATAAAAAAATTGGGTGATGAATAAATGGAGGTACCCATAAGAAACTCTTGCAAACAAAGTTGTGAAGATCAGGAATGCAAACAAAACATACCCCAGATTCCACAAGATGCGGCAAAAGTAAACAAGTAAAATCCGTTTGCATTTCACCACTGCAGAGGTGCAAGGCGCGCTCTGCAAACATGAACCGACAGCTGGGTCGCGTGCTGTCGGAGAAATCCTGCGGCGCTGGCGCGCTGACTGGGAACGAGTGAATAGAACCTGGAGGTGGGTCGGGTTGTGAACCTGCTGTGTGTAGTAATACCTGAAATGTCATGAGTTTGTACAAAGAAGTCGAAAAGTAACCCAAGCAGCTGAGTGACGCCAGAACAAATACAAATCGTTATGCTCTACTACCTTCTAATATATTTAGGCTTGTTAGGCCAGCTGCTCTCCAGCTGGGAATTTGATTCTATGAAGGACAACTATTGTAAAATAAAGTCATAAATCCTATGAGACACTGCTCTTGCCTTTTCTCCTCATCTTTTAAAACGATGCACGGCTTTTCTTTGACAGCTTCACTTGTACACTTGTAAGTTTAAACTCCAGCCTTAAAAATACAACTTCCTCCCAACCAGGACAGCAGATCTTAAGCACACTTTGGAGGTGTTGCCTCAGCACAGTCATGTCTGCACTGGCCCGAACCGGGAGCTTTACAATCATTTTGTGATAAATCCCTCTGCATTCCTAATATGTGCCAGAAGACTTCCCGCAGTCCGTGCATAGACCATCCACACTCTAGCTCATTTTTGACGTGGCATGGTGCGAAGGCACTCTGGGAATGAATTCCTACATTTCACGCTTATGACTCAAAGGAAAATTATGCCTGTTCCGGATGTGCAACAGGTTACAGTAAAGGTGCCCTTTCATGCAGCTACCTGCATGGTAAAGAGGCACTTCCTTGACTTGAGTGCTTAGAAAGAAGGCGGCTAGATCGCTGGTGTTGATTCTGGAAGATGTCCACTTTAGTTCTGATCAATATCTGTCAAAGCCCCACTTAGAAAATTTTGCTGTTTTAACTTTTCACATAAGGAGTCATGTATTTATTTTTATTTAATTTTTTTTGGACTGTCATTCACAACCTGTGCAGCATCTTCAACACCCACCTTAATGATGGCAACAGTCAATACACTGCCATGGCAACACCGCTTTTCATCCTAACAACTGCCTGGCCGCCCACAAAAGTCCAACAGCAACCGTCACCAAGCAACCCCCTCCCTGTTCTCCGTTTCTCTATTTAAGGAGCAGAGGAGGAGGACTGAAAATGATGCTGCACGAGAAAAAAAAAAAAACTCTGCAAGAAGAGATGGGGTTATGTGCAGCACCTTGATTTGCTCAGTGTAGAAAAAGCACCCTGTTTACACTGCAGAAGGCATAATCAAGGTTAGATTTGCTCTAAAAAAACCCCAGAAAAAGTAGATTTTAAGAATGTTTACCTGCTTCTAGAGGTCAGGGTGGTCTTTTTTATTACAAAGCTTGTGTTGTGCAACGTGGCTGCACTGCTCTCGCTCTGTTGTTAGACTCAACAATCATTGAGCTAAGTCATGTGTTGCCTAAAGGCACAGGATGTCCTGCTGAAGGACGCTGCATTGTACAACGCTTCCCCGTCTGCCCACTCCAAAAAAAATCCCAGGACTAGATGGAGAGCAGCAGCTGGGGTGTTTGAAACTGCACAGAGAGCATTGTGACTTGTTGATTTAACAAATAAAAAAAAAAGGGTTGTTGCTTCCTGGGGTTGGCTTCACTCCCCCCACCCACCCCAGTAACTGAACTCTTGTACAGGAAGTTTTTTGTCAGTCGAGCGGAAAAGTGACAATGCATTTAAAGGAATGGTTTGCCAGTCTTAATTAGCGTTATTCCTGAGCTGAATGTAAGGTCCACTCACATCCCTGACCCTGGCTGCACTGTGAGACGGGCAGTGCTGGCAGAGGGGGGCGTGGCCAGCGCAAGGGAAGGAAATGTAGACACAGGACCATGTGACACCCACAGAGAGACGGACTTGGGTGGACTTTCTGGTCAGAAAGTAGCAGCACCGAAGGATCTTTGCACTGGACTTACTTTAACGCCGATGACTTTAATGGTCGCTAAAATACGAAGCTGCATATGGACATTTGATCCCGAAGGACCTGTGATTGTTTCTGGATAATCAAAAAAAAAACCTTGAAGGGCATTTTAATGAAGGCAATTAGCGTCAAGTAACGCGGCGGCGCTGGCAAATTGAGCTCGTTTTTCCTGTTTGGATAGAGTCGCTGGTATGCGGCGCTGCGCAACTCTTGTTTGTGTAGCAGCTGACCTGTCAGAAAGTTTTACTGCCGCCGTGCCTGTCTAAAAAGGACGGCACAACAGGCAGGGAAGCACTTGGCAAAATATTAACCAAGCCCTGAAACCCTTCAACAGAAGTGGATGGAGGACAGAAAATTGTTAAATTACCAAACCCCTGTGTAAACGGGGAGATGTTTTCAGGAAGCTGGCACTGCCTGAAATAAACCCTGAAATAAAAGTTCACAATGAGTTCCAGCAGGAGGTGGCTGGGTTCACGGCGCACTAAAATTTACAAGTAAGTCCGTTTTTTATTTTTCTGCATTTAATTGGGGACGCCGCTGATATCTAGTTCCGTCACCGTGTTTTTTGGATGAGAAAATGTTTTGTTGCTGTAGTCTCTCAAGCTGTCAGTGACTCAGTCCCCCTGACTTCTGCTTCTTCTTTCTCCTCTCCAGCGTGGAAGGGGAGTCCCAGTGTCCGGACACGGCGCCGCACAAAGACAGCTCCTTCAGCCAGTCGCCTTATCTTCACGGCTCAGAGCGCTACAGTGACGGCGCCAGCAGCGCTGCTGTCCCCGCCGCGTCCAGGGGCCCCGCCAGCGTGGTGACCTCCAGCTCGGCCAGCTTGGCCTGGGCGCTGCGCACCCGCCACCAGCCGGCGAGCCTGGCCCTGCGCAAGCAGGAGGAGGAGGAAAACAAGAGATGCAAGGCCCTCTCTGACAGCTATGAGCTCTCGACGGATTTGCAGGATAAGAAGGTAGCGATACTCGTTGTATACTTAGTGAGAATAAAGAGGTGAAAGGGGTTTCATACATTTTGAACCTTTTCACATTGCAAAAAGAACCAATGGTGACATATTTGTGGAGTGGACAGAAAGCGGTGTACAGTTTTCACCGTTGTTTTTGCAAAGAGAGATCTTAAAAGTGTTGCATGCGTTTATATTCACTCCCCTTTGCTCTGATGACCCTATAAAACCCAGTGCACCGAACTGCCTGTGCGTAATTTCTCAGTATGAGTCCAGATGTCCTTTTAACCCATCAGAGCTTTAGGAGATCAAATTCAGGAGAGGTTTAAAAAAAAAAAAAAGAAAAAAAAAAAGCTATATCTAGTTGGGAAAACAACCCAGGCTTTGGACATTACATAGAGCACTGTTCACCCCCTCATCTGTAAATGGCACAACTCCAGATTAACCATGATATAGGCGTTTATCTGAACTGAGATGTCTGGCTTTAATCAGTGAAGCATCCTAGAGACCCATAGTAACTCTGAAGGGGCTGCAGGATTTCATAGCTCAGGTAGGACTGAGTAGCCATTAGCAGGAAATGGGTCATTCAGGCGACAAATCTGGCCTTTTTACGAGTTAGTGATATAAAAGAAAGTCACAGTTGGAAAACAAGCTGTTTTAATTCATGTTTAAAATCCAGATGACGTCCTATTTACAGGTTGCTATGAGCCATCCAGAGTACAAAGCAAACATGGAGGAGAGAGCTCTGGTCAAATTAAACTTGTGAAAAACTAACACTTGGTATTAAAATCATCATGACGTAAGGGTTTCTTTTCCTAGAAGTTGATGAGGAGAATAGCTGGAGCTAGATGTAGGGCAACATGGGGAGAAAAACTTTTGCTCAGGCTGCAAAAGGTGTGAAGCCGATATAAACAGCTAAAGCTACAATTGAACACTTGGATGAAATCATATTCATGTGTTAGAATGCCCCAGTTGAAGTCCAGATCTAATTGAACTTGAGCTATTTCGGAAATAAAAACGGGCTGAAATTTCGGCATCTGGGTATACAAACTGGTTGATTCCCCCAAACGACTCCACAAAGTGTTGGCTCGGGGGGGACTAAATATAAAAGCTTTCCACAATTTCACATTTTGGTTTAAAAAAGTAAAAGTTTCAAATTCATTGGGGTGAGTAATTTTAGCAGGAGAGCTGTGTAAAGTGCACCAAACCTTGTGTAAACAAGTTCTCTTCTCACCTCCTGCAGTGGAGATGTTGGAGAGAAGTATGGAGGCTCCTTTGTAAGTCGCAGAGCGGCCAAAACCAT
>NW_023397199.1:0-55904 GCF_011125445.2 Fundulus heteroclitus | reverse complement strand
CATGGGAATATCCACATTTATTGGGTAAATGAAAGACTGGGCTTCGAGTCTTACTGATGGGTGGCGGGACAGGCGCTGGTAGGGTGGTGTATGGAGGCTGTGCAAAGGGCTTGATGCTATAAATGTATAAAACAATCATCATTATAGATGTTAAGAATTGAAAATATGATGCTGCCGCTGAAGACAGCTGAAAGGAAGATGCTCATTCAGTTTTGAGCCTTCACTGGCATACTCACTCCTGAGAATGTCCAGGTTGTCCTGGTACAGGGCCGGGCCAGTACTGAGGAACAGAGAAGAATGGCATCAACTCGGAGAGCCTTAAACTTTACCAGGAAAATGTAAAGACAACAACAGGTGTGTCTAGATTTTGTTAAGGGTGCTCCAATCAGGAGTTTGGTGACGCCAAGATCGCGAACTGCTGCTTGTCATTATAGAAGAACTTTGTTAATGTCAATGTTAAGCTACAAATACTGAGCCGTTTCCCCCTCATTAGAAAAAATAATCTTAAATGTCGGGTCAATCCCATCCTGTACCACTTTATCCTGGTGATGTTCTCCAGGTTCTCGTGCATTTCGTCATGTTAATAGTTCATCCTTTTCCGTTCTCCAGTTTCAGAGTTCTCATTTTGTTTTAGACAACTTAAAATCTGGATTTAAAGTTATACACATTACATTATAAATGTAGTTCTTTTAAAATCCACTCAAAAGTTAGGTTTCAAGATGTACAAAATCATGGAATAAGAAACATAAAATAAAATCAGACTATAATGTGGATGGGTGGTGGATAAATGGACAGATGATAGATGGACAAAGAAGAACAGATAGCTTAGACCCTTTGCTAACGCAGTGGTTCTGGGTTCCTACATGATAACACCCAGCCTCATGTCGGGAAGGTGATGCAGGAAGTTTCAGGACGATGAAGGAATTTATATCCAGTAGCCCACCATGGTTCAGTCCAGCTTACGTCCCTCAGACTCTGCACCAGCTCAAGTGACGCCCTGGTCAGGGTCTTGAAGGAACGCCATCCGTCATCTCATATGGAGCATGTCCTGACATGTTTTCAAAGGGTTCCTTTGGAACAGAGCAGTGTATTTTTTGTACTTGTACATATTTTTCTACTGTTATCCTACAATTAGTTGTTCACCCATTCACGCCCTGACGGTGGTGAGCTAGGTTAGTAGCCACAGATGCCCTGGGCTGTGGGGCAGCGCCGTTGTATGGCAGGGTGAAGGGTCTTGCCCCATGACTGAGACGGTCAGAGCGGGGGATCGAAACCGGCAAACCTGTAAATTACCTCCCTAACTTTTGCACCAGTGTGCAGAAACCCTGACTATCACACAGGCTCAAAGGCTCTTGTTGAACTCATTTACATGTCTGTATTTTTTTGAAGACATAATCTGCTGATAGAACAAAATTAATTGAAATAATGGACACAACTTTCCTTTGAGAATGTATACTGCCCTCTAGTGGAGTGTAGTGAGTGCTAAATATGAGCAGTTCTTTTTAAAATACCTGCCTGGATTTTCTGATCAAATAATTTTAGTGACCAACCACCACCAACCAAAAAAAAAAAAAAAAAAAAAAAAAGAACAATCAATGGAGACGAATATCTGGCGATAAAGACTGATTTGCCTGATCACTGGAGCACCCTTAGTGTGTGTCTCACTCTGACTGTGGAGGGAAGGGAGTCTGAGGTTTCATTACACTCGCTGACACAATCTGATGCTGACGAAAGGTTGGCCACTGTCTGGATGTGCCTTGTCTTTGGATACCTGATCCTAAGAAAGAACAGACACACAGAGTAATAACAATGATAAAAAAGATCGCCTTTAAAGGGTCAGACAACTTAAAAGGCTCTTCTTAAACAGTAGTAGCCAAGCAACATTCACTTCAATTCAGGCATGATGCGGTCACTAAATAGGACAAAGGACATGAAAAGACAGCGAAGCAGAGCCAAGAAGGAAGCAAAAAGCTGTAGGCCGTACCAAGGTTGGAAGAGCTAACCATCACCAGCACTTAGCTAAAGCCACTAAAAACAAAAAAACAAAAAAAAAGCAATGAGCAGGGTTTTTGAGTATGGCGGTAGAGCTGCAATATGAACTAGCAGTAATACAATGTAATGCCAACACACACAGCACAAACAAAGCCTGAAGCAGAGAACTGGAGTTGTGTAACCAAAACTTACCAAGTTCATGGCCTATGGCAAAAAAAAGACATGTAATAAATTCAATTTAGTACACTCAGAATGTAGGGCACAGATGTTGGGCAATACAAAAACTCTGTGCTGAAAGCCTGATCTGAAATTCATTTGGAGTAGTTATTACGCTGGATTCCTCACAAACTCTGGGTTTTTAAAAAGCCCTCTCTGCACAAAAAGCCCAAAGTGAGGCAGAAAAACCAATCCTGACCATAATAAATAGCGATAAATTGATGAATGTTGTAACGAAAAGGTTTTTCCTGCTTTTTGCTCAGCGTATATTTTGAAAATGAAGACATTGTTCAAAGGCTGGAATAATATACCAACACCTTATAAATGATGGACCACTAAATGCTCTGAACAGAACTAAATATTTAATCAGCAAGATTAAAATTGAACTCAAACAGACACTAAACTTAAAACTTCTTATCTTATAAGTAGGGCTGGCGATATGGCTTAAAAATAAAACTTCAGATTTTATTATACCAAATGAGATTAAGCGATATTCCCCCTCCTTTTTGTTTCACAAAAAGAAATTAAAGGAATTATGTTTAAAAACTTGCTTTTAGGTCAAGCATTTGATCTGGGAGTTGACCTGAATTCAAAGTGCAACTAAATACAAGCTGTGAAACATGCTTGTAAAACAAGATGGCCGCCCTGCCGCTGTGAACAATGAAAATGTAACTTAATGTTTGTTGCCAGTGGTATTACACAATGCAAAGAATAGGTTTCACTTGACTTGTGTAAGTTCAAACTAACTTAAAAAAAAGGAAGTTAATAAATCAAAGTTTTGCGTATTATGTTAAAAAAAGTTTCTTCTTTATAATATATTTTCGTAAGAATGTATTCAGCGATGCATGCTAGTCTCTTCATGGAAGCCAAACGAGTGCAAAATCCCGATTTTCCAAAAATGTAATCTTACAAAATTGTATATTTGAATTACTGGTAATTGATTAAATTAATCCATCGCCCAACCCTACTTATTAGAAAATCAACATAGTGATGCCTATGCCCACAAACAGATTCAATTTATAAAAAGCAAGAAATCAATGCAAAATCATGGTACACAACACTATACTAAAGGCTCATTGGCCAATGGGAAATAAATTAGAAAGAAAAAAGAACAAATATATTGAAGAATGGGAAGACAGATCAGAATTGCATCAGATTTTCCTTTAAAGTGTAACCCTCAGGGATAGAATGACAACATAGTTTCTAGTGTGTGTGTGTGTCTGCAGGCATGGATGCACTTTATTATACACAGATACACCAACCAAGCAAAAGTAATCTCATGCAATTATCTGCCAAATAACGCCCATGTGCTGAACTAAATAAGCAAGCTGACAAACTCCTCCCATGCATAAACAAAAACCCTTTAACACAAACTCTCATCCCAGAAGAGCCACCAATAAAAGCAGGTTTTTTCTTTCTTTTTACAATGTGCAACAATAACAAACCTGAGCTACAGCCAGTAAGCAGACACAGGAATCTTGATACAAAAGATAAACTTTGTATGCCACTGTACTTAGAAACCATGACTCATCACTTCTGCATCACTAACAGACGCCGAGTCCAAATTAAGGTTTTACTTTCATGCAGCTAAAAGCAAAAAGCAGCGTCATCACAGAACCTACATGAATTTAACATGCAGCCACGCAAATTAGCTGATTAGTAGTGAACCAAATGATGCATTTCACTATTTCACGCCATGCATTCTGAGGAAAGAAAAAAAAAAGTCTGCAAGAGCTGACCAGTGACAGTCCTGGCGGTCTAAACTCTGACCAATCGGCTGGGTGCAGCCGCAGCTTTGACAACCCACCGAAAACTAGCAACGAGCATTTTGTAACTCCAATACAAAATGAAATGGGTTTAGTTCGCTTTGAGCCACATGCAGAGCAAAGCTGCTAGCACTGCAACACCAGCGAGCCTGTGTACCTTCAGCTTAGACTGAAATTCACGAGACTTTCTCTTGGCCAACACTTGCAGGTGACTAGAGACCTGAAGAAAGGCGGCATGAAGGGGAGAAGATGGGAGGAAACGGGGGGAAAAAAGAAGAGGAGGACAGTAACTATAGAGGACAGGGAGAGTTTGATGCCGGGAGAACCCACCTTGATGCTTGCCTGGTATTCACGTACCCTCTTACGTGCCAAAACTTGAATGTGACTAGATACCTTTTGGGGCCCATGTATTGCCCCGATAAAAAAAAACAAAAAGGAGCAACTTTCAATTTAAAAACAACCAAGATCAGCTACATCCAGTTTTTTTTTTTTTTTTGTACACAGAACAAAACAACATGTGTGTGTATATATATCTAAAAATACAGCTGGATACATCGGTACGGTCCAGAAATAGCTGCACGTACCTGTTTGCGGGTACGCGTCTTCCCAGTTCGAAGCTTTATGTATCGAGCTATCAGCTCATTTCGACCTAGAATCAACATAAGAAAAATTGATTAAAAGGAAAGCCACACAGCACATTCTTCTCATTATATTAAAGTTACAAGTAACTGAATCTTAGTTCTACACCATGTTTAACAATATATGCTGTGGATCAGGGTGTCAAACTCAAGCCCTCCAGAGCTGCAACCTTTAGACCAACACGCCTGTAACATATAAATACTGGATTCTGGAGAACCTGGCTGCCTGCTGAGGAATTAATTAAGCCAATTTCTTCCTTCTGCATTTAAGATGCCTGCTAAGATTGGAGTTAGAGACATCTGCAGTATATTTAAACTATGTTGTGCGCCCTCTAGTGGAAGCTCTGTGTCATAACATGAGTTGCCCAGACCCTCCTGGAGGAAACGTAACCAAACAAAGGTTTAGACATTCAGTGTTGGAAACAAAATTAGCCAAATTTTTTCTGTGAGAAAATGGTGTCTTAAAAAAAAAAAGTCAACCTATTTGAAAAATATTGAAATGCATCTTTGTTTTCCTGCTTATTAAATGGAGGAGCACATAGAGACAGGGAGAGAAACAGATGAAAACCAAATGTCAGCATGAGGACAGTTACGTTTCTGAATGAAATGTGACCCATTTGTTTTAAAAGAAATAACCTTCTGTTTCAGCCATCAAATCACAAAGACATGCCAAAGCATCAGATCTAAGTAACCTGCGTTTTTTTGTTGTTGTATTTTTAAAGAAAAAGGCTGATGACTACCAAAATCAGCAGTTAACGTAAAGCACTGCACCATCAAACTGTGAAGTGACACCAGCTCCTCAATAACGAATTAACAGCATATTTTACCACATAACGGCACTGGAGTTGTTCTGCAGTCTGTGTTTACAATGAATACTAATTAACTATAGGCAATAGTATGAATTTTTTAGTTTTTATAAATAAATTCTGTTTAAAAAAAACAAAAAAAAACACATTTTGTTGAACTTTCATTTCTAAATAGTTGTATAACTGCAACACAAATGGGAGTAGCACAAAAATCCGGAATGCCTTTTATTAATGAGTCCACAAAAAAGGGGAGGGGCGGGGGCAAAGTAGTAATTATGGATATTAAAGCAAATTCCATAAATCTTATCTCCATTTTATTTTTTCTGCATTTAAAAATATACTTGTAACATTTGTTTCAAAATCGGCTCTTCCTCTAGAAGGATCAGCCTTATGATCCTACGTCTGCTGTAAAAGCAAAACAGGTACATTTTTATACAACAAACTAAATTTGCTGAAATTGAATCAAAACAAATTATTGTGTATTAAAGGAGTTGCGAAGCAGGTACATTTACTGCAGCCAAACTTAGTAATCAACACCAAGCCAACCCGTTTTGTTTTAATCCCTTATCGGCCAGGCTCTGCACTTCTGTGGCTCCACAGGATTCCCATTAAAAGCTTCAAGGGTCTGGGTTGGCCTTCCTGGCTGGCAGAGCTCCAAAACAAATGACAAATAGGATGTAAGATTGAGGGAAAAAATAGCGACTGCAGCCTCCCTCTACATCACTCTGCCTGACCAGCTACAAATCAGGCCTGATGATTCGATCGTCTTTGAACGGAACCGGCGAGCAACACAATCTGCAGCAAGGAGGCGAGTTGAAGGTGTGATGACTGATCACACAGTGACACCATTAACAGCAGCATGCACCTTTCTGGGAAGAGGCTGAGCCCCTCGGAGACTTTGGATGAGTCACATCAGTTAAGTTACCGCAACATCAAATTCCCCCAGAAATCCATAAAAAGAGGCTGACTCAGACAAAGCGGACCGTTCCAATTCCCCCAACGTAGGGACACCGAGGCTACGCTCACACTGCGGGTCTTGTTGCTCAATTCAGTTTTTTTGCTGAAATTGGATTTTTTTTGAGGTGGCCGTTCATACTAGTATTAAATGTGTCCGCCATCAGACCTCTGTCTGAATGGTTCAAACCGGCACGCATGCGCAGATAATAGGGAGACGTCACACAGCAGCACACTGTTTACGAAAGTAATGGTGAATGTAATCGTTTCTAGAAGTGTTCAATACATTTTTTTTTTTAAACCTTGAAAAAAAGACGCAGACGCTGGACGGCATCTCTCCTTGTTATTATTAGAAAGCTGTTAAGTGATATTAAGACCACATCATAGCAAAACGAAGTAAGGCAAGAAGAAAGCAGCAGTTATTAACAATGGTCCTCTATGGAGCGCTAACTGCTAATACCGTGTGTGGATGTGCAGTCAGAGACAGGAGAGTGACGTGAAAGACGGATAAAATGCAACATGACCGTTTAGACAGTGGATGGTGTGGAAAAAAAAGATATCTGATGCATATCTGAACTAGTACCAAATATGAAAGTGACACAAACAGGATTTTTTGAGGGGGTGAAAAGATCGGAATTGGAGCGTTCACACTGCCGTGAAAATGGGTTGATTTTCCCTGCAGTGTCCTCTGTTGTCTACTACTCCATAAACCCAGTGACTTTTCTTTCGCAGTAATGCCCTAAGTGTTGGTTGTAAGAACGAAAAGTGAGAAAAGTGGGGATTAAAACCTAAGCATCAGAAACTAAACTGCATGCATGGATGATTCTTCACTGCCAGACCAGTTCTTCAACCTTGCAGGAAGCTTCCACCGCCATCATCTGCAGAAATCAGCGTGACATCAGTCACTAGACAGTGAGGAGGCTCTATACGGAGATGAGGGGACATGTTTGGTAAAAGGGTGCAAAGACGTTTACCTCAACGAAGATGAAATGACCATAACGCTATAAATTTTACAGGCGCTGACGCACAAATGACTTAAACTGTTGGGAATCTAGGCAGAGGATGATCCCAGCTGATGAGGCACTACTATCAATATTTAAACGGCTTCCTCATCTCGAGCCGGGGGCGGCGAACGCGCGGCTCTTACCCCCATCCTGTGCGCTTCACAGCAGCTTGACTGGTCTGTCCCGGTTCTCCGTTTAACTGCAGCTTGTGGTGCATTTTATTCTGGAAAACATTCACTTCCACCTGCGTCCCACCGCTGTTTCCAGCCGGGACACTTTGCACACACCTGCCCTTTAGCCACCTGTACTGCAGTCACTTCCACCGGCCACTAGGGGGAGCCCTGTTAAACCGGAAAGTCCTCTTTTTTTTTTTCCCCCTGGCTGGCACGGCAGGCATTGCATTTCCAGCTTGCTCTAAAAAAAACACACGCCTGAACAGTTTAAAAATCACACTTTAAGCACGAGAAAGCATAAACATCACTTCCTGCTACATGCATGCTATAAGAATACTGTGACTACCCCTCCCACGCTGACTCAGCCATTTCTGGTGTAGGAGTAAACAAGGAGCGGGGTCAGAAGGAAGTTCCACACCTGAATCAACTTCTGCTGAGGTTTTTAAGATGGATAATCTCACCGTGTTCATGTTTTCATGTTTATGACAGATTGCTTGATAAAGCCGGAGTTCCAACTGCCTTGCAACCTTTTGCCCCGTTTTTTTTAGCCGTCTTAGTGGCATACACTGCAAAAACGGAACTAAAAATTAGTAAGGTTTTCTTAAAATTAGTGTATCTGTGCTTGATTTGAGCGGGTAAATAAGATTATCTGCAAATGGAATGATATTTTTGCACTTAAAATAGGAACAACTCATCTCCATCATCTTATTTCAAGTGCAGGATATCTAATTATCTTATTTTAGGGGTCAAAATACTCATCCCATTGGCAAATAGTCTTATTTACCTGCTCAAATCTAGGACAAAAAACACAAATTTTAAGAACATTTTACGTATTTTTAGGTCCGTTTTTGCAGTGTAGTCTTCGTTTCAATAGAAAGCTGTGAGGCAGGATATATATATGAGAGCATATAGATCCAGGAGACTAAAGTCCAACTACAACTGGTGTAGCTTAAGGAGGAAGCGATCCCATAAAGCTCCGTTGAAGGAGGAAAAAAATAAATTGCGAAGACAAGCCGAAAGTCAGAGGTTCTGTCATTTACACAAACCGCCTGACTTGGATTTCAAAACATCTTCCGCCACACAGTTTAAGCATCAATAAAGCAGTGAGACGCATCAGATTTTGAAATATGTATATTTCAAGCAGACCCAGCAAGTAACTTTGCCGTTTGCTATGAAAACGACGAGCTGTTCTAATAATACGAATGTGGTTGTAACGTACAAAGTCAACACAGATTCAAAATACCACCATGCTGTGAAAAAGCTTTCTTTTTCTGTCACATGGGTGTGATCCCCGCGCCCCCCCCCTCCCCTTCACAACACATCGTCTTGCAAATGCAACTAATGCATGAGCATCTGCAGCAGACAGAAGCACCAACAGATCACTCGAGTACAATGGACATGCACATGCAGTAAAACTTAATTATGTGGACCAATGTCAACACATTTTTATGTCGTCAGTGCAGAAACAAGAACAAAACGCCACTTTGCATGCTGACCTCGACTCGACTTAAATTGTCAACCTTCTCTAGCCTTTGATCTTGTTACTGCTGGCTGCCCCCTGACCCCAGAGCCAAATAGTCCTCTCCCAAAATACCTGCAGGCAGATCACCAGTTCACAAACTACAAGATCCTTTCAAGAAAGGAACCGTAAAAATAACCGGCTCTAAAGTGATCAAGGGTATATATTTGATCATGGCAGGAGCAGAATACAAAAACGGGGTCTAAATTTAGAACCTGCTAAGTTCCAAAGGAGGGTCAGTTTTGGATTACACTGATAAAGCTACAAATTATTTTAAAATTTGTGCTGTTATTTTTGTTTAAAATCTACAGCCCCTTACAAATAAAAAAAAAAACTGCATTACAACTTTAATTCAAAAGTGTACAGACCTAGAGATCCACCGATTCAGTTTTTTCCGGTCCTATCTGATACCGATACTACTGTTGAATGAATTAATCGTATACCTTGCCATGTGAGTGAAGGCATCAGGCTTGACATAAACATTGTTAAAAAAAAAAAGAAGTCTGAATGGTCTTTAGCATGGTTCTCTTGAAGGTTCTTATATAAGCTTGTGGTATTGAATTCACCAACTTTATCAACGCCTGTCGCAGTTTTTATGTTGCAGATACTGCTTGTTGTAGTCTGACCTATTGGTGTAGCAAGTTTGAAATGTTTCCAGATAGCAATCTTGGCTCGGTCCGGCGCTGGCTCCATGTTACTCAGTGTTTTCTCACCACTAGCTGATCTGCGTGAGGATGTAGCCGGCATTGAAAACACAACTGAAGTGACAGGATTGCTGTAACCGTATTGCTGTGTATGATATTAATAAAAGAAGAAATTACTGGATCCGAACGCTGGATCGGCGTCATTCATCCGATATCCTAGCCAGCTAATTAGCCAATATCGGAGCAGATGTCCAATCTGGTTATCGGATCGGCGCATCTCTAGACAAAACTACTGAGAAGGAAATAAAGAACAGAGAGCAAGAAGGAAAACCTGAAAAGGGAGAGCTATTTTTTTTACATTTTCAATGATATAATTAAGAATACGCTGTTTTTTTCCTAATACCAACAAAGTCCTGTTAAAATATAGATGGTTTCCAAACACAGGAAGCTGTACAAGTGCACTACGATAAAATACATCATTAAAAAGTTAATTTCAGTAATTCCAATCAAACACGGCTCATTATTATAAAGCTCCATTAAACACAGATTGACACGTTTAAACCCTTTATTCCTGTTCATTTTGCTGAATATGGATTACAGTCAAATCCTAAAACTATGTTTTCCCAGAACAAAATGGAATAAAGACCAATAAATGTTAGGACTTACACAATAATGTGCACGACTGCTGACCCCGCCCCGCCCAGCCCACCCAATAAGGAGGATCTGCCTCGCAAAATGCTGTATTCAAGCATATCAATGGAAACTTTGGTGGAAGGAAAAAGGAGCACAAGTAACAGAAATTACTTCAGCCTTCAGAGGATTGTAAAGCGAAGTCCAGTCAACAGATCGGTTAAGATTCACAAAGCATGGACTGCAGCTGGAGTCAGACTCTGACATATCCAGGATATGGGCCACAACGGCTGCAGCCTTGTGTTAACCTACTGCTGACAGACAACATCCAAAGCGCCTTCTACCAGGAGGTTTCTGAGCATTTCATGCTTCTCTCTGGTTAGAAGCTTGATGGAGATGCTGATTTAGACTTGGAACCTGTCCCCACCACCAAAAGCCAGGGCATATCAGCGTAATGGACGGCTGCGCTGAAAGTTGTCAAAAGTTATGATGAAATTAAATGAGCGCAACGGTCAGTACTTCACAGATGTTTGAGAGCAACATAGAAAAGTCAATAAAGCTCTTAAACGTGCATCAGCGCAGCTATAAACCTTCCCGGACAACATCAAAGCTAGCACTAGCTGCTTGAGGATGAGACAGCTGACCCATTAAAGCAACCTGGGCATCCTCAGTAGTATAACTGGGCCCATGTGATATTCCAATTTTCTGAGAAAGCGGTTTATGGAAATTAAGAGCAATAAAGACGTGAAACATATCAGCCTGGATCTATTAAGTCTAAATAATAGACTAGTTCCCCATTTTCCAATATATTATCAGTGCTGAAAGGGGAAACTGTTTAAGTAAAAGCTTGCAATGTTAAATATATGTTTAGGAAAATATATTGTGGAAATACTCCAAAGAGGGAACTTTTTTTTTTTTACCCTAAGGCAAGGGTTTCAACAACATCAAAATAAAATCTGCCAAAAAATATGTTAAAACAATTTAAAGCATATGATATAGCATAGCTACTGTATATTTGCACTTATTCTAATCATAATGAGAGTCTAAAATTTAGTCAAATATCATGAAATGTTACAATTTACTTTATTTTGAAAAACCAACCCCTCCGGCTCCTGTCTGTCTCTCTGCGAAGCTGCTAGTGGCTACTGGGCTGCTCCGCTCTCCATAGAGAAGCAAAACTTGGTGTATTTGGGGACTTTTCAGACCCCTCTAGCAACTTTTATTCAAAAAAGTGACTAGAAACAAATCTAGTGACTTTTCTCTATGTTTTTGGCGATTTAGCAGTTTCACTTGAAAATCTGTCTATGGTTACTGTCTCTGGATAATGGCTAGAGCTGTGTGGGGTCTCACTATTCCCTCAGCACTGTTTCACAGGCAACACTGTGTGAGTTTTGTGAAAAGGCAACTTATTAGACTATTAATCACAATGGGGACACTCATAATTGTTCAAGAGGAACCTTTTATTTATTTTTACCTTATTTTGAGGTTTTTGCTTCAAGCCCAATAGGGAAATTCATCTTGGTAGGTTAATTTTTGTTGTGTGTCAAATAAAAACAAAGTTAATTTGAACGATTTCTTTGTTGTTTCTAGTAAAAGAAAGAATTAAAAGCATAAATTGGATGTACTGTGGGGAGAAAAGAAAAAATCTGAGATTTCATTTTTAGGCCATATTGCCAAATCGCATCCTGAGCTGTAGGATCCCACAGAATAAGGAAGACATGAGTCTGTGGATAGGTACTCACAGAGCTCAAGTTTAAGAGAGCGTACGCGACGTCACACTATAAACTGCTCGGCGGAAAGAAGTCTTCACGTAGAACTGCTCTGAGGCAGTCACAACTCACAGCACCACGGACAGAGAGGTGTGAGGTGGGTGCCCGCTGTGGGAGATAAGTGCGCTCAACTATGAAGTTTAAATTTTAAAAGAGATTTTCATTTGAGCAAGAAGTAGAAAGGCAGGTAGCCTTCAAAATATAACCATGTATAAAGACACACGATGGATAGAGAAACATGAAAAGAGAAAGAAAGGCGGATTGATTAGATAAAAGGTTAAGAGGGACAGAAGAAAGCTGTATTCTGAGGTATTAATGGAAAGCTAAGTGGAAGAAAAATCTTTGCTACTGCTCAGAAAACCAGCACTATATTAATGCCTCCCACCAGGATTTCACTTCAGCGTAACGGTGGACAGCTGGCGGCGGGGTGCGCGCCCTGTTGTGTCGTTTCGCTGCTTCTCTGGATGCATTCCCGCAGCGGAGCATTTTGAAGGGGGCCGTTCAGGCTAATAACAGCTAGTGCTAGCTTTAATGTTGTCCGGGAAAGTTTATAACTGCGCTGATGCTCGTTTAAGAGCTTTATTGACTTCTCTATGTTGGAAAATGCTGCCAAGACCCCTGTGTATGTTTCCCTTTAAAACGGCAAGACCAGAAAATTGTGCAAAAATCGTCCATTGAGTTGATTTCAGAATCATTTGGCACAGTTATGGTCACGCCTCATGCCATTAAAGACGCAGCAGGGTGAGTTCACTCTTTTTGGGCTCCATTAACCAAGCCGCTTGATTTATTCCATTTCATGTGAACAAAACTGGCAACTGATAAACAAGACAGTTGTCTACTTTTTAATGGTAGATTACAGCATAATCCCATTTCCAGTAGTTTTGCATGTAGCAGATTATAACCTATTTAAGACACAGAAGGAGCGAAAAGAAAGACAGAACCTCAAGCATTATCTAAGGGCAGATATTTCCTCACCATACATCTTGCCCTCATCCGAAAGTATGATCTTCCGCCTCCCGCACGGAGGGTAGATGGCCAGCGCCTCTTGAAAGCTCTGCTCGATGTCTGGACTCCACACGCCCTCGGGGTCGCCGTCCAGTCCGCGGTCAGCGCCGTCCGCCAGCCCCTCTCCGTTACCGCTCTCCTCCTGCACCCCATCAGGGCTGCTTCGGCAGCTCCACTCCGACGCAATGGTGACGGTTCCAGCTACACTCTCACCTACAGCACAGCAGAGGACAGCCATGTAAGATTTCTTGATGAGCTTTCTAGGGGAGGGGAGAAGAAAAAAGGCCTGAAAATGTTAAGTGTAGAAAGATCTGCTAGAATTGGCAGAAAGGATCCAAGTGACTTTATGATTGGTGCCCAATTAAACCCTGATTGTGTCATAGATAGCTGACAAAACAAATGAGAATTTAGAATGAGTTTCTTCTCCCATAAAAAAAAAAAAGAAAAACAGCAACACATCAGACCAAAGTGTACTACAATACCAGAGAAAAGAGAATTTTTTTTCTTGAAGGAAAATTTTGACCAAAAAAATGTGCTCCAATCAGCAAAGTTTACAGAAACAGAAGTAACTGAAAAGTAAACTGAAAATCCTAAAAAAAAAATCTGAGTATTTAATCTGAACAAGTACACGTAAAAAAAAAAAAAAAAAGTCAAAGTTAAAGTAACGGGAGTCAGACTGTGAGAAAGAATTTCTAAATCATTTCCAATCGGGGGTTTCTAGATGTCAAATATATTTAGTTACATATCAGACAGGACAGGAGAATTATAATAACAGTGTGTGTCATCTGCAGCCGCTTTAACAATGCAACAGAAATAAAACCAAATCTAAAACAAAAGCGTGGCTTACGTAAATAGCATGTTCTGTTGTTTCATCCTCCCCGTAGTGGTCACGACTCCCTGCGTTATGCTTTTGTATTTTACAAAGTGTGTAATTAAGTCCTGCGCGTCCAAATCCGAGCCGTCTTATAATCTTTCCTAATCGCTTTCGTCTAAGGTCGTTTGATATTTCCGGAGTGACGACCGTACATGGAGAACAATCTTAGGACGGCTTCTCTTTATTGTATCCTTTGGGGCTACAATGTTTCCACCCTCAGTTAAGATCAGCCGATTATGCTAATGAGATTAGAACAACAGATGAATGATAACAACACATACTGACCAGAAACCTGATTTATTTATTTTGTTGTTGTTGATCATCTTCTCGCCTCAGAGTAAAACCCGAGTACGTGAACTCAACAAAGCCAATGACTTTTACATGTGAAAGAAAGAAAGTTAAACTCTCCTGTCATGGTTATGGATGCCCCCACGTCTTCTGTGAACGCAGACAAGCGTTTACAATGTGAAAGCTGCTGGATGTGTAATGTTTTCCAGATTGTGGCACAAATGATCCCGACCACAAAACCACCGCGGAGCATCAGTGTGGTCTCTCAACTTCCCCTGCAGAGACGGGCTTGTACGATAGGCCCTGCTTACAGCCCCCCCCCCCCCCCCCCCCCCCTCCCCCCTCCAGAGATCAGACTGCTGCTGAAAGAGACGAACATTTTCCACATTGATCAGAGAAACCTGGACGCAGGAAAAATGGATGCATTTAAAGTGTTGCTGCGCGATACATTAGCGGCACTGAAGGTTTGAGTCGTGGCCCAAAACGAAGCGTCTTACAGCGTTGCACTGCAACATATAGTCATGTTCAGTAAATTAGAATATATGGTTAAAAAGTTTCTTAATTTCAGTAACTCCTTTCGCTTAATTGAAAAGCTAAGATCAAGTATTGCTGGTCTCACCATAAACAGAACATTATTGGGATTTTCTTATTACCGGAGCAGCTATTGCTTAAATGAGTAAACGCTGTATCTAACTTTAACTCTGTTGATACGTTGATTTAATTAAAGCCAAGTAGAAACTTTAGAGATGCACCAACCAAACAGCCAAAGCTCAGAATAAGCATAATTTACATTAATTAACTCTGAATATTGACTGGCTGGTTTAATGTCCTGCGAGACTAGCTACCTGTCCAGGGTGTACCCCGCCTCTCGCCCATTGACAGATGGAGATAGGCACCAGCAACCCCTCACGACCCCACAAAGGATAAGAGTGTTGTTAGAAAATGGATGGATGGATGGTTTAATGCTGGGAATTCAATGCTGCCTGGTCCTTAAATTAACTAAAAACCTGATGAGGGCAGTGACGGGTTCATTGCTTGACTTTTGATAAACTTGAAATTTGTTTTTCGTGTGATTATAAATTGCTCAAAGAATCTAAAGCACATTTTTCCTCATTCGTGTGATTTATTCCAAAATAGGGCTGTTTTAAAAAGCAACAAATAAATCACTTTTCATATTAATTCCTAAAGATTAATTCATATGACCAAAGAAAGATAAAAAAAAAACACGCATTTTCCACTGTGAGCTTAAAGTGTAACTCACCCCCATGTAAAAGCATATATCCCCCCCAGACAAATTAGAGACGCTCCATCAAAGTGGGCGGGGATACGTGGGGGGTGGGCTTTGTTCTTCAGGGTGGGGAGAGCAGCTGCAATCTTGGTTTGCCACATTGAATCATGGAGAGCAGAGTTATGCTGGTTGTTACGCCACGGTTCGGTCTTTTTGAGGTGGAAGATTCTACACCCCCTCGTCCCCGGAGGTTGAGGGAGGCTTGTGGAGCTTAGCAGGCCGGAGCATTAAAAGTTAGTAAAAGTTGTCGAAGTCTCTAAGTCATTATCAGTTCAAGCTGCTGGCTCAAGACGCTGACTCAGTGAAGCCCGAACCGGGGCTGCCGAGGCAGTGGAGGACATGATTTGTCCAGTTATGCATCATCATATATATTTCCCGCTTATTCAGGCCGGATCACCGGCAGCTTTGCGCAGCATGTGGACACAAAGTATGGTTGATCTAGAGAGGGAACTGTGGGAAAGTTAGTTCTAGGTTGGCGAGTGGACATTGGCGCTCCACGGCTTCAGCCGCCTTTTCAAACTGATACAGGGAGGCTGATCTTGAGCTGCCGCTCTCTGTCTGCTGGCTGACTGTTGAAGTCGCAGAGCACAAACATCCAATGTCCAACCTAATACTAACTTCACCACTGTCCCACAGCGGCTCCTTCCCGGCTGCCTCAGGACACTAAGGGCAGAACAATTGGTCGCTTTCAGGTAAATTTGCTAATAACGCATAAAAAGCTGTTTGATTTGTTTCTAGTCGCCCTATTTGCAGAAAAAGTCGCAGGAGGGTTTGAAAAGTGCAACAGTGCTCGCTATGGAGGCACAAGATGGAGCTGTTTTTTTTTTTATACCAACAGCGGCAGAGCTATTGACGTCACTATATCAGAATTACGTCACATCAACCACCACACTGACAACTTTAGACAAAAGCAGGATTTGAACAAATTTGAACTAATTTCTCAAAAATAATGACCAAGATATGTAGGCAGTACCATAAGACAATCATGTTAACAGTTTATGGCAAAAAATCGATTTTGGGGTGAGTTACCCTTTAAATGTGTGAGCTGGCACATCTGGCTCACACTCCACTCCACTAAGGGACTTTTTCATGTCACAGTTGTAATAACGCACCAGGTTAGTGTCCAAATAGCAGCTGTAGATATCGCTGGTGTCCTCTGTTTTCTACCCTGGACCTGTTTGGGTATTCAGCTCCACAGCATGTCTGCGAAAGCACCGTTCAGGGAGACGGTTCGGTCCTCACAGCCGCCATTAACCACCATCGCTTAATTAGTTTTCTGTTGTGTGCTAGTATAATACTACTATCAATGTGTTGCATAACTACACATGTAATTCAGGTAACAGCGACATCTCTTTTTGTTGTTGTTGTTAATACCAGCAATCCGATTTGAGACCGGATAAAAAAAATAAAAAAAAATAAATCGATTCTAAATCTTGAGATTCGGAATTGAATCGATTCTTAAAATTTGAATCGATGCACAGCACTAATCCTAAGGAGAGAAAAAAAATCTAAATGGTGAGAAAACCAGAAATCGGTTGTTTTTTAGTTTTTTAGTGAATACACTGATCTGAAGCATTACAGCTGGAGGACCTGAGAGGCATTATGTTCAGCTCACAGCGGCCAAAAGGTCAGCTGTTCGGTGCAGAGAGGAGCCAGTAAAGCACTGGGCTAAATAAAACTATGAGCTCAGCAAACTCTGAAAGGACACATGCTCGCTACGGGCTGCCCTCCCTGCTGCCAATGGAAGCAGCGGGAGACGCGATTACTCAAGCTCTGCTTCAACACAGATTTGATCGGCAACTTCAGCTGCCCCCGCCGCAACAAACCCTCTCTGTGGAATCAGTTCCAGCCTTTTGTTGCCCTGAGACCGCAGCGTAAAGAAAACGCAAATCAGCCAGTCGAGAAAACAACAACAACCACCACAAAAAAAAAAAAAAAAAAAAAAAGCGTAGTTTCTGTTCTGGCGTCATACTCGCGTAGTAGCGAAACTTTTCCCAACAGGAGTAGCTAGCATGTAGAGAAGGGGGGGAAACAAAGCCGTTTGGCTAAATATGAGTTGGCAAAAAAAGAAAAAAAAAACTCAGGAAGAAACAAAAACACACGCTTTAATTCCTAAAATGATTAAAAACGAGCCAGGGATGCAGTTACAGCGCAGCTGACGTCGCTGTTAGTTCGTGTCACTTTATCTTTGAGCGAGCTGGAGTTGCTAACTCTTTCGAACTGCTATGCTAACGCGCTAGCATGGGGGGGCTAATCAAACCGCAACAAACTGCAAACCCGAGTCCCCAACGTTTATGAAAAAAAAGGGCTTCGCTCGCGGCACGAGAACACGAAACGACCCGTCCGCCGAACCCCACGGAACTCTGATTCAGCAGATTCCCGTGGACGGATGCAGAAATATGCCAACTATCCCCACAAACTTCCAGCGTTTTACACGAAGCGAAGCAGCTGCGGCATGAAAAACTTGTTGCACACAACAAAGAAGGATATCTGGGAGCTGCGACTCACCTCGCAACGGCTCGCCCGCTCGCTTCTTTCTTTTCACGGGGACCAACTTCTTATAGGTAGAAACCCTCGCTCCGAAATTCAACAGTAAAAAAAAACAAAACAAACAAAAAAAAAAAAGACACGGGTCCTTGACGGGATGAAGAAAAAAAATAGGGAGGAATGCAAATTATGAATTTGGTGTGAAATCAGCGCAAGGAGGAAAACCCACAGAGGCGTGGCGTCGAAACACACGACACGCAAAAGTTTTGGTGGCTTCCAGCGCAAACTCCTCCCATGACGGAATGGGTAGACTCCAGATTAGATGACTTCTTCAGAGGGAGGCTGGTGTTTAACAGTAGCGTTTAAACGCGCTGCTTTGGACGGACCTATAAAGGAAGCGCATTAATAACTTTGACGGCGGGGGAGTAACAGATGTTAGGCCAGAGCCTGGCCCAAGGTGAGAGAGGGGCCTTAGGTAAGGAAGGAAGGAAGGAAGGAAGGAAGGAAGGAAGGAAGGAAGGAAGGACAGAAGGAAGGAGCGGCCAAAGTAAGGGCCCAAGGGAGAGAGGATAGCAAGTAGGAAGAAAACGAGGAGGAGGCGGACACAAGAAGGGTAGGAGGGACACAAGGGAGCTAAGGGAGGAAGGACACAAAAAAGGAATGATAAAATGACCCAACATTTAGGCCAATGGTTTTAAAATTGTGGGGAGCGCCCCCTGGTGTGGGCGTGATTGAATGACAGGGGGCAGCCTTTCCTTTCCCTTTTTTTTTCAGACCGTTTGGTCTGAACCTCCACTCAGTAGTGTGAATACTATTCATACTACTGAGTGGAGTGTTGCTAGTAGCAAGGGATTCTCATTAATCCTCAGAGCAACGTGCAGGATTGTCTCCTTTCACGCCACTAGGGAGCGCCTTTACGATTTGTTAAATGACAATTAGTCGAGCGTATCGGCTCGTGTTTACAGATATATTTGGAGGGAATACTGTGAGGTTCTACAAGTGTATACAGATGTGTCAAGAATATGGAATAGGATGATTGGGGTAGCGTTTGTTATTCCTGATGTGGGAGTTAAAATCAGTAATCAGTAATCAGAGGGCAAATGATAATTTGTCAGTTTATACAGGAGTGTTGCTTGGACTTTTATTGCCATTGATTTGGGTGGAGGAAAGTGCATCGATAAAGGTAGTGATTGCATCTGATTCAGTTGGTGCACTTTATAGTGTTAAGAATGTCTATTCCCAGCCGAGACAGGATATTGAATTAGAAATAGTAGAAACAATAAATAGAATAGGAAGAGTAGGAAAACAAGTGGTGCTTTTATGGGTACCAGCGCATATAGGGGTCGAATGAGTTAGCAGACGAGTATGCAAAGGTGGCAGCAGGAAAAGAGATTATAGATTTCCCCATTACGAACAGTGAAACTGAAATTAAGAGGATTGTTAAGAATAGTCTGAAAAAAAGTTTGGTAGAAAGACTGGGATGAGGGTACAGAGGGCCGTTTTTATTATACATTTCAGAGGAAAGTGGGAGAGACCGTGATTGGGGATGGTCTCAGCCGCAGAGAGGAGGACATTATTTCAAGAGGGAGATTTGGACATACTGGACTCAATAGTACCCCGAGAACAATAGGGAAACACCAGACTGGAAAATGTGAATACTGCGGAGAGGAAGAAACAATCAAGCATGTTTTTATGGTTTGCCCAAGATATCATCAGCAGACGGCAACAGTAAACGCATGTATGAAAGATAATAAAATAAAATTCACTGTGAGGGCAAATGTTACAGGGATTTTTAGTTAGAAATATAGTTAAAAGAATATTGAGTTCTATTAGGAGAACGGGGTTGTTTACATGAATAAACAAAATAGTTGAGATTTTAATTTAAAGGTATGTTAGATTGATGGGGGGCTTCCCGGCCCACACTCCTTTCTGGTAGATGGCAGTAATGCACCTAAAAGTTGTTTGTCAACCACCATAACACACAACAGAAGAAGACAAAAAAGTATTGGTGGAAACCGGAAGCGGTTCGGCCGACACCGGAAGTAAGCTCTCCGCCATTGAAAGCCACGAGAAATCTAACTAAATCCATCAGATTACTTCTCACTTATATTTCATCAACACAACATGGTGAGTTGATTCTGAACATTGTAAACAACTTGGAAACATATTGCTTTTGCAAAACATTCCATGGTTTCATAGGTATTCTGTATATTAGCACCTAGTTAGCGCTATGCTAGCTGTGTTTAGCACAGCGTTAACGGTCTGGTTTGAAACTGATGCGTTATATACTACACTTTGCAAAAAGTGGTATACTTAAAGTTAATTTTATTAAGTATACTTAAGTATAAGCTTCAGTATTAGTATCATATCAATTATTAATTTGTTAATGGTGTATTTATTTTTTTCATTTTTACAAATGAAATATTTTATACAATTGGCGGGTTGCCGGTTTGATCCCCCACTCCGACCGTCTCAGTCATTGTGTCCTTGGGCACAACGACTTATGATTTATGACACGATTTATGACACTTCACCCGAATTGCCTGCTGGCTGTAGTCAGAGGGCTTCACAGGGTGTGATTGTATGGTAAAGTGCTTTGGGGTCGTTGGACTTGAGAAAGCGCTGTACAAGTACCAACCCTGTACCATAAAGAAAATGCAGGTAATGTTACTTGTAACTTTTGAAAGAAAATAACAATCATAGAGACCAAGTAACACATTTGCTGTTGCAATCTGGCCATGTCCCAAATCCAGTCCTAAAGCATTAAAGTATTTAGTATATTTAATCTCACAAATGCATTTCAAAATTAAACATCACATCAGAACTTTTGATAGATTATATCCTCATCTGTTTTTATAATAAAATTGTGTTCAAACTGTAATTTTATTGCTTTGCTTTACAAGAGGTTCTATCTCAGATTTAGGATGTTCCAGCCAGTCTCGGTGGTGTCGAATGGATATATTTTTATTACATTTTTCGAACGATACTTTGGAAAACAGGTCATACTAATTGTTAGTGAACACGCAATGGCGTCTGAGCCACTGAGCCTAGAAGGCCCTAAACCTTCTCATCTTGAGCTGGCTGCGGATCTATTTATTTTCTTAAGGTTCTCATTTAACTAGGATTAGTCAGAGTGATTTGGTTCAGAATGTGCAACATTACCCTCCCAAAGCTGCCCTAAGTAAACCTTATTGGCAGCCTTGTGAAACTGGTATATAAAAACACTGGCTAAAGGATATTTAAAAAAACTGGCTAGAATAACATTAGCTGGGACAAAAATGATGGAGATTATCCCTCAATATGTAAATTTTTGGTACTTTTAAAAGATTAAAACTGTGCATATTTGCATTAATTCAACCATGGCTCCCTCTTTTGTAAAAAAATAAAATAAGATCTGCATACATATTTGCAAAAAGTTAGCTTTATTTCCATCCAAAAGATCGCCATATATGATGTGAATGATGTGTGAATGTGTGTGAATACCTTTGCCAATAATCCACATTTGCATCACAATAACTTATTAATTACCTATTAGCTTGATTTTAAAAATGCTTCATTAATAAGGAAAATCACATTGTTGACCAACCAAACCACAGAGTTCCTAAAATCAGCTCAACTCTGCTCTAGTTTCCGTGCAAGTACAAACATGTCTGAAACTGAACCTGCCTTTACGAACTTTTCCCAGAAAGCAAGGTTAGCAAGTTTGTTTCTCTTCAAAACCATACAACACACCCAAATATGATTTAATTATTCTTATGTAACATGCCTAGTTTATTTCCCAGAAAGGCACAAGAATAAACTGCAGTCTGCCATTTTTTCAAAGATGACACAACTTGTTTACTTACTTTGACAATGCTTGGCAGACTCGTGGTGAGAGATTTTTAATTTATTCCACACTAAACTACTTCCTTGGACATAAAAGGAACAGAAGATGAAATGGGCATTGTGTTGCATTCTTCTTCTTCAGATTTCTTATCGGCACAGTTGCTATAAAGTACCTAGTTTTGTGAGCATAGACATTAATGTAATGCTATTTAAAATAGAATTCTAATTTATGACATCAAAATTTATAATATCGCAAAACAGAAGTGTAATTCAATACCTAATTGATGACATGTATTTCATGCACAATTTCCTAAGATGGTTATAGGCTCCATTGAAACACAAATCTAAATGAAACATTGTCATTGTAGTCCCAAAGTTATTATTTATTTATTTTTTTTAATGAAATGTAAAACGTTATTTCGGTCACTGGTATCAGAAACTATTCATACTCTTTGGTTTAATTATGGATGTGTAAAAACTTGAAAGCTGCATTTACATAACTGTGCCACTAGATGGCGGGCTTAGCGTTTCTTCATGAGCAAAAAGGCCACCAGCCCATAGACATCAGATACGTAGACGCGTCGTTGGGCGGGTTCTGCCTATGCTGCGATGCGTCAGAGCGTCCGCCATATTAAATGTGGCAAATCTGCAGTTACTCAGTCACTCAAACAGTATCAGAGGGACTTTAATCTCAGAATATACTTTGTACTCGTAATATTTTTATTTTTGTGATATTGCAAGTTTATTTTCGTATCCCTCTAGCTTCATTCTCCTGACTGTATTCTCGTAAATAATAAAAATAATAAAAATAATCTAACCTGGCCCTATTACTCCAGGAGTGAAAAAATTCTGCAAA
Source organism: Fundulus heteroclitus (assembly GCF_011125445.2). Classification (NCBI taxonomy): domain Eukaryota; kingdom Metazoa; phylum Chordata; class Actinopteri; order Cyprinodontiformes; family Fundulidae; genus Fundulus; species Fundulus heteroclitus. The sequence goes on along the minus strand of NW_023397199.1, from coordinate 33,170 downwards.
CTGTGACTATTCTGGAAATGTTCCCTCTTAATTCTCATAATATGACGTTTTTTCTCATAACATTACCACGTTTATGTTTTTACTTTATTGTCCTAGGTCTTTTTTTCTCATAATAGTAATTTTACCTCTTTAACACTCCCCCAAAAAGTCTGTTCCTAAAGTTTCACATGTGACACGGTTATGAAATAATGAAGACGACAATGTTTAGATTTAATAAATTGATCCTTTTATTCATAACACATATGCACACACAAATATACAAGCTAAACACCTTGAAAAAGAACGGTCTTGCACAGCTTTTTTCTAGTGTTGCCACTCTGCAGCTTTAGTATGTCCAGTTTTGCAACATGGTGCAGCCTTAGTTTATAGAAGGCAGATACAAGTACTGAATCAGCCCGAATACATTTCCATGCAGCACAGGAATGAGGCATCTTCTCTTATCCACGTTCACTACAATAGAACTTCATTTTTTTCTGCCACATACAATATGGCAGTGACGTTGACGTTGACGTGCGAACCTGCGCCCAACGACGTGTCTACGTATACGATGTCTATGCACCAGCCTGCTAAACGGCCACAAACATGCGTTTTTCTCCTCTAGCAGGTGACATTAGTTACCAAAACTGTTTGATAGTAATCTGTGGCAGTGAGCCAATTAAAACAAGGTTAAAAAAAACACAGTCAGGACATCTGTCCAACAAGTCATGCGTAAATTTACCTTGATGGCTTCACTCTTTGTGTCCTGTGGCCTGATGTAAGCAGCCAGGTATTTTGACGCAGTAATCAGCTTAAAGGCATCGTTTCGTCCTTGTTATTTCTCCGTAAAGCAGCAAATCATCTATGCCCGGTAATGAGGACGTTAATCTATTGGGATTAGAACACTTTAAAGATCAAAGAGTTGACGGAAAGATCGTAACGTTCACTTCCTCGTTGTTCTTTTGTTTTTAATTCTCTGTGTTACAACTATAAACTCCTTATTTTTTTATTGTTTACTCAGTGTATTGATTTTCAGAAAGTAGCCTAAATAAAAAGTTTCATTGAGTAGGCCTACGTTTACATAGTGGATGGAAAAAAAAAACTTAGAGGGTATTGAATTTTATTTTGTACACATAAACCTTGGTAACATGTAAATATAAGGTTGCTGTTAATTGCTGCCAACCGTAGTTTTCAAGGAATAACAGTCAACAGACTTTGCATGATTCATCCTAATATGCAAATTGTGACTTGACTTTGCTCCTCATCATAATCAAGTTATTACAAGGTAGTATATTTTTAGGATTATAATATAAATCCATAATTTAATATCGTCTCTGAATGTCTTGAAGGATATACTCTTACCCGGCCCCATGTTTTAGGTTTTGTCATTTATATACCGAGTTACTATGTATGCAACTAAGTTTGATTGCATGGCAATGGAACCAGGATTTAACTGGAACGTATGTAATTGAATTTGATTCCATCCGTGTGAGTGGATCGTATCGATTAGCTTTTAGTACATATTTCTAGATATGAAGCGGGCCCGTTTGTCTCGCAAAGTGCTATTGATCGGAATTGGAGCAATGTAAATAAACTGATTTTTTTTTAAAAACTTCGTAGCTCACCCTGAAGGAAAAGAAAACATGACCACACTTTTACAATTAACACTAACTACTCATGACCAGATAGGGCTCCGTAAACATTTTTGTGATTTGTGTACACCAATATTTTGTTAGTCCCTCTACATACAGTTACCAAAACTACATCTAGGAATCATATTGAATTCAAATAAATGTAACTATTTAAAGAGGCAGAATATGTTTAATAGTTGTTTTTTTTTTTTTCCCTCTTGTGCAAATTTGACGCGGTCACAGCAGCTGGATTCCAGGAAAAACAAGACTGGGAACATGTCCCTGTGTGAACTGGGTGTGAGCACTAAAACACATTGTTATCTCACGCAGCTATCAGAGCCAGTTACAGACAGGCGAACGTCACAGAGGTGGGGACAGCCTCCGCAAACTCCACACGCCATCTTAACCCCCGTTAAGCACGCATACTTCTCTTCTCGTGCGAAGCCAAGCGATAGCTGTCCTTCCAGAGCACATCTGCCCGTGCAGCGTTACAGTGCGGCTTAGCCGTGACTATATTTGTCCTCTCTTCCTTCGCTCTCTCTGGCAGGGGGACGGCAAAGTCGAGGGCTGGAGAGATGCCAAAAGAGGCCGGCCCGCCGTGCAGCTGAAACTTTTACAAGCCAAGCAGGAAGAGACACTGGGACCAATCGAAGAAGAAAAGGAGGAGGGAAAAAAAAAAAAAAAGTGAGACAGACATCTGGACCCTTTTCTTTTTCCTCCCTCTCTCCGTCTCTCCTCCCTTTCCCCATTCCTTTTTTAAAGCCATACTGTATTTACCCGCCTTCGTTGGCAGGGGGTAAATGTAGGGCTGGAGGACAGGACGGGTAAGGGGAGTGGATGGAAGGATGTGTGAGTGTGTGTTGGGGGGGCGGGTGGGGGGGGGGGGACTGTCTAGGGGGTTTGGGTTGGGTGGGACCTCGGGTTCAGAGGGTTCAGCTGAGAAGCGAAATAAATTCATAAACAACAAAGGAGACATGACGTCACATCGAGGGGCCGTCCAACCTGCTGGCTGAATCTCAGGCTTCCATGGAAGTACCGGATCGCTCACACCGCGCCTGTTTGCGCGTGTGTACAGTATGAACGTGTGTGTGTGTGTGTGTGTGTGTGTGTGTGCGTGGTCTTTGTGCTATCTTCCAGTAAAGTCTTGTGGACTTTGAGCACAGAAGCTGGACTTTCGGTGGTCTGTTTTGTCTCTGCAGTGAGCGTTCCAGGACGAGGGGAAGCCCTGCGCAACCGTGTGCTGTCATCTGTTTAGTCTGTTCCTAGGACTCAGTGACTATTTATCCAGCAGCTAAATTAAAGACGTGGCTGTTCGCTTTTGGTTAATACACACAATCTTGTTCTTTTATAATTGTTAATAGTAAGTTAGACAAAAAGCTTTTTTTTTTTTTTGTTTTTGGTTTCAGATGTTTAATATGTGGATGTTTTTTTTTTTAAAAGCAACTTCAGCGTTTTCAAATTGATGCAGGTGAGCTGTGATTGGTTGGCTTTGTCTCGGGACAGCAGCTCAGACCTCAGCGATTGGCTGCGATAGAGGAGGATGGCCATGTATGAGTAAACTGATTTATCTCTGGACTCCTAAAGACTGGCATAATATAGTGGCTGCATCATGCTGACTGCTGTTCCCCTTACGCTGGTGCAAGAATCAAAAGGGAGATCTGGGAAGATGCCAAAGACTAAAAGAAGACGGGGTGGGGTGGGGGGGGTGAAGAAAAATCCTCCCAGCTCATTCATTTAGCTCAACATCAAGAAATCCCTCCCACTCGGGTTCTGCAGGAGGGAGAATTGGCCAGAACCGAGGTTCTGGACCACGACTCTGGCGTGACTTAAGAGTTTGATTGGACTTTTTTTTTTTTTCCATTTCCTGACTGTGAAAATGCGGCGAGACGCAGCGAGACGGCAGAAGTGTCTGGACCTGCCGGCGTCTCTCACCGCCGTGCGTTTTCTGATGTCGGCTGATTAACATGCGAATGTTCGGCAGTGTGCCCCCTCGTTGGCTTCGTGTCGGCGTGGCTGCCCATGATAGTTTGTGCTTCCGCTCTTGTCTCTTTTTCTTCTTTTTTTAATTTTTTTTTATTTTTTTCTTGCCACACTGTCTTTCTTAACTCCTCCTTCTCTCTCTTCCTCCTCTCACTACAGCATGTCCCCTCCCTTCCTCCTTCAATGTCCTCCCCACACTGCAAACCCCCCGCCGCCCGGTTCTGCCCTCCCCCTTTTTTCTCTGCTTCCCTCTTGGCAGCGGTGCCAAAGTGGGCAGGCGGACCGAGGCGAACGCATCACAGGGCAGAGCAGAGGGCAAACCAAAGGCTGGCGAATTGATCATGTGTGTGTTTGTGTTTTGGTCTGTCCTCTCTCTCTCTCTCTCCTCTCTCTCTCTCTTTCTCAGTGTGTCTCTTCACAAGTTAGACTCTGCCTTAGTCACACGCAGCTGCGAGTAAGGTGAGTTTTTGGCAGCTCTGATTTTTAAGGTCTCTTCCTCCTTGATACTCTGGTTTGCATTTTTTAATTTTTTTTTTTCTGGTTACAGGGCTGTGCGAGAGCTGACGTTCCTCTGTTACTCTTTGTACGGGCGGACGTACTCACGCCAGTAGGAGGGGATTGTGGGAATGGGGGTGTAGCTCTCAGAGGGTGCGCTCTACTCCTCTCGCTTCCCTTCTTCCCGCCATCACGGCCTTCTTTTCAGCCTGTCGTCCGACCGAGCCTGCCCATCCGCCCGTCCGCCCGCCTCACCACACACAGGCCTCAGGTATTTTTTTTTTTCCCCGCCTCGATCCCTGTGACACCTCTTCTCGTCCTGTGTTTCGTCTCTTTCTGTTTCCTCTCGCCTTCCTCTCTGTCCTCCATCGCCGTCTTCCTCCTGTAAAACGCGTGAGCCGTCGCTAGTCGCCACGCCGCGGCGCGCTCGCCATGCTACGCCGCGTTTGCCAGAGAGAAACTTTTTTTGCGCGAGCCGAGGAACCAACTCGCTGCTGACCATCCTTTTTTTTTCTGCTGCTCACTTTTGTCTCCTCTTCCTCCTCCTCCTCCTCCTCCCTCATTGCTCCAGCAGGCTCTGACAGGGTGGTCCACAGTCTCTTCTTGGCTTTCTGTGTGGAACAGGTGTCTAGTCGGCGACCGGCGTTAGGAAGAGCGGGCCCTCTGGGTCGTTCCTGACCTCATAGGGTCGATTCTAGATATCTCAGGTCTGTAAAAGTTAAACCGCCGACACACCAGTGGAAGGGCTGGTTCCTCGCCGCCATTTTGATAGGTAGTATTGAGACAATAATAATATATAGCTTCTTATTTTTGCCTGTCTTCACTGTCAGCCACCGGGTAAAACTAGGGAAAGAGGTGGTAGGCGATTCAGCGCCACACGCGCTTTGGCAAACGTGTTTAGTTTTATCTCTCTGCAATGTAGGGGTGTGGCAGTTCGCTTCCAAGTCGGGGGCTTGTCCTGAAACACGGACTAACAGGCCATGCCACATAACCTTATATGACACTTTGCAGTTAACGGGGAAACTCAGGGAGAAAGAAAGCGGAGTTCAGACAAACACTTCATACTATTAGGTCAAAAAATTTTGTTCTTTTCAGTTGCTCACATCAAAGGTGATCTTTTTTTTTTTTTTTTTTGCATAGAAAAAATTTTCTGTATAGCGCTGATGAGTCACGGTTGTTTGTCCACTTCCTGAAAGTAGGCATAAGCTTAATGTTTAACTGTATTAAGATAGCAGAAAAAACACGTCTGAGAGCGGAATAAGTAAAAGAAGTGTTACTTTTGACTTGGAGAGAAGAGAGCGAGTGAATCAACAAACAGCTATACCCTTTCCTTTAACCTACACGCCGAACTATATCTACTGTATCTAAGTATCTTTTTGCCCTACTGTATCTAGGTCTATATAGGGGTTGGTGTTAAAATGGCGCCTACATGCCACGTGTAAACACGAGCAGACCCTTTCAACATGCCCCTCACAATTCGTGGGTAAGCTGCTGCCAGCTTCTTTTCACCAGGCTTTGCCATTTCACTTAGCTTTGCAACGATTTAGGCTTCAAGCTAATGCTTAAAAATGTTAGCTAAAAAAAGAGAAGAAAAACCTTTATTGGGTGACTGAAATAAGAGGAGCATTTAAAGAAAGTAGCTTGAAAAAAAAAAAATAGAGAACAAGAATTACAGTAGAGGCAGAAAGAGAGTGGTAGGAGTGGGAGAGCTCTTTCCCCGCCCCTCTCTTATCCTCAGATGAACTTATCGTGTTGCCTCATAATGTTTCTGGGCTTTTTTTTCTCCTAGAGGCAGTCAGGCTAACTTCCTGCATTCAGCCTCGGCTCAGTTGATTGGCTGATACCGTGGCTGACCGGCCGCAGTTTGCAGCGAGGCAACAGGAAGTTTCTCTTCTCATGCAGGAAGCTGCAGCTGTTTCATCCTGACATACACCACTTTGCACTTTTGCACGCTTCTGAAAAAAAGAAAAGGGAAAAAAAAAAAAAGCATGCATGCACGCAAATGCGCACACGTTTTAAAAAGGAATACATGAGTTTATGTGCTGTGTGTTTGCGTATATGTATTGATGTGTATATATATATATATATATATATGTGTGTGTGTCTGTGTGTTTGTATTGAGGCTGCATGTGCGTGCCTGTTTATAGAATTTGTAAAAGCTATAATATGTGGGCGTGTAATGACACGTCAGATAAGCACTGGAAGACATCAGAAACATTTAAAACCATGGAAACAACACATCGATAGGGGAGAAAAGGGAAAAATTAAAGCGATGAAGAAATGTGTAAATGTGTAAATTATTATTATTTTATTATATTCTGATGTGTAAAAAAAAAGTAGCAAGCAGAAACAGCAGCGATATCAGAATGCATAGAAATTGACGATGATGATGATTACGCTGCCCATTTATCCATCTTTACATTATGGAATATATAGCTTAACCTAATTTAAACATTTTATTTTATATTTAAGTTATTATTAGACATCTGGTATGCAATTTTTATGGTATAATAGCCTTGTGAAAAATACCACAGTTTAATAGTATTAATGTGTTAGCTCATAGGTTTAAAGCTAAAGACTATAGCATAGTTTATTAGCTGTGATTTGAATGAGCTTACGATTATAATTGTTCCTTTATTTCTAACACCTAGACTGTCTGTGGTTTTTGCATCCAGAAATATCTCCAGTCGTGTTTGTCATATTTAGCGGCTCGTTATTCTTTGATCCATACCGCAATATAGTATAACGTATTGATAGTTACGCTATATTTTAAAGGCCACCAGATGTTTTTTTTTTGTCAAAGTCCAGGCTGTCTCAAGAAGCGGTTTGTAGTTATAGTCAATGATCCATTTCCGTGGCCTCAGATAGGAAGATGGCTAGCCTGTGACCACATGTCGGACAGGCCATTAACACTTTTAATTACTTGTGCGGCAGCATTTTGGGTAGAAAGTAGAAAAAGGAACCGTGACAGAGTAACAGACGACGTATGAACAATTTCTAAGCAGGTCGATAATACCAAAACCCGCTTATTGTTGGCCACTAACGATGCTAATGTTAGCCTCTCCTCCGAAGCTTCGAGTTGTAGCTACAGTGTTTTGTAAGGAGTTCGGACAACATTTGTGCAACTTTGTTACAGAATTTAAAATATTTAGATTGATCTAATCTGAACCGAATTGCCCTACACTGAACAGGGAACGTTTGCAACTCAGTTCCAGAGTTTTGAAACATTTTTTTTCTATTCACAAGAACACAAAAAAAAAAGGAGCACGGGCGATGCTGTTTTAGTATTAGAACCACCTTACGTTGAAACAAACGGCAAAACAAAACATCAAAGCTAGTCCGAATGATTTCACGCTGAATATAGATTCTTCAGTGATTTGTTGTCCATGAAACTTTTACTCTACTTTGAAGAAACAGCTTGATTCTTAAGTTTCCGTAAAATAAATGAAAATGCTGTCTCATCAAGTAAGTCTTGTCTCATGAGCTGGGTGTGTCACACACCTTTTTGGAGTGCTGATAGTGTTATATGTTGTTGTGTTCATTTTGATATATAGACTAAAGCAAAAAAATATACATAGAGTTAACGCCTGCTAAATTTAGTAGTGTGGGAGATTTAGGGACTCAGAAACCAGACAGACAAAAGGATCGTCTCTCATAGCCAATGTGGGGGATTTATTACAGTGCGTATTATTTTGCAGTACATTGTACTTTGTTCAGTTCGTTCTGCTCTTTATAGAGTAATTACTCGAGCAATTAAATTTAGTTTATTTATATAGAAGCGACTCATCTTAAGGCAATTTACAAAAAAAAAAGAAAAAAGATTTCTATCAGATTTATAGATATGTATAGTAAGTTCTTTCCAGTCGTTTTACAGACACCTTTAAAATAATTTACAAGTATTAAAATTTGATTAGGAATAAAACAATGCAGTCAAGTTCAGTTTAGTACATCACTTGTTTAGATGTTTTCTATATTAACAGCTAAGCAGTTGTGCACAGCAACAGGTGGCAAAGGGCCTACTTTTTCTTAAAAAAAATACTCCTCACTGCTGGAGAGATCGCTGACCGTTCTAAATCCCTTAAATAGACAGAACGGTATGCTGGAAATTTCAAGCATTATTAAGAAGTAATCTTCTTTTTTCTTTTTTTTTTTTCTTTTTTTTGCAACCATTGTGTACCATAAAATCAATTACTGGCCGACACAAAGCTCAAAGATATTTAAAGACATTGCTTACAATTTTAGCAAGTATAGAAATACTAATTATACTGACAGCACATTTGTGAAAAGAAATTGTGTTGTTATAATCGGTTTTATTAATTACATTATTCTTATGTTGTAATAGATCTGTTCGGGTTTATCGCTTTGGCTGCCTAAACTGAATCCCCACAAAGATAAAATGCGTTATTTGTGTGTGTTAATTGGGAGGAGCTACATGCTTAACAGAAATATGACATTTCACCTAAGAGTCCGCGCGTATCTCTCCGTTCTAGCAAGGCCAAATGTGCTTCCCACTGTCATATTTATATCTCCTGCTAACGTCTCAGCCCAGCCTTATCGTCTTCCCAATTAAGTGCAGTTGTATGCGCAAGAATCTAATTAAATTAGCCGGTAGAGCAGCGGGTCCTTCGAAGCACGCAGGTGGGGGGAAGCCGTGCTGTTTGTTTTTGTGTAAGCGGATGCATGTGGCCTTACAACCCGTGTCTGTACATAGACGTACGAGCGTGAGCTGTGCGACTGTTTAGCCGGGTTGATGAGGATAGAAGAAACATCAAGCGGGCGCCCTGCCAAGTACTACGCAGGAGCTCGCATCCTTCGTCCTTAGATGTAGGAGTGGGCCCTTCGTTTCAGGGGTGGGGAAGATGAAAAATGCTGATATGACAAATTCCCTGTAGCATTTGTTTTAGCTAGCGATTCAGAAAGCCTGGCCGGTGGGACACACGACCCCCGTATGCATTTCAGAGAGATTTCTTCATCCCTCCATTGTGTGGCATACTTCCTCTGCCAACGCCAGCTCCCCCACTGTGCCTCCTCCTCCTCCTCCTCCTCTTTTTTTCCTTATTTTTGCCCACCACCTCCTTACTCCTTATTGAAATTCTGCCTGGCACTGAGATGCTGCCCATTCCTGGCACAAAGCTCAGAGAGAGAGAGAGAGGGATGGAGAGAGGCAGAGAGTAGGAAGGAAGAAAACACACACACAGGAACCTGCACCAATCGTCGGGTCCCCCCCCCCCCCTCCTCCTTCTCCTTCACCTCCTCCTCTGTGGCGACTCGGTGCCAAGCATTCATCCCGTGTCGTGGACGAAGGGACCAGGCAAGCCAGTAGGTATTTCCTTGCCTCTGCTTCATGCAACAATCTGGTCCAAATGGGAGGACTTTTCTTGGCACCTGAGTCTTTTGCTCGCATGTTATTTTTTTTTAGGAGGGGTGGGGGTTTGCTAATTTCATTTGTGTATTAGTTGAGGAGCGAATGTTAACAAATCCTGCATCCGGGGAGAGAAAGAGAGAGAGAGAGACGAAGCTAAGGCCTTTTGTTTCCGTGATATTTATTAGATTTATTTTTGCATGGATTGCCATAGAAGCTACTATTTTTTCCCCCCTTGTTTGGACAGACGGGGAAATTCTAATTGAGGCTTCAAGATTGTATAATGTGTAAATAAACACCGGTGATTTTGTTTAGCACCAATTATAACAGCAGTTTCTTCAAAACGTGGAGAAAGGAAAGAAAGAGGTGAAGATGACTTGTCACAAGCGCTTTTTGATCTTTTATACCAGCATTTTATTTTAGTTCTGACCGTTTTGTCTCTAAAGTTTCTCTTTATTTTCTTCAGAAACCAACCTGTTGACTGTGTAGATATAGCAAGCTATCTGCCGAGAACATCTTTAGAGTTAAACCAGAGTTGCAACTCATGCAGCGTTTTTTTAAAAACAGGCGCAGAAAACGTGGAACTGTCACCCAGAGACCAAAATGATTGTGCTGAAACAGGAAATTGTTTGCAGAAAAAACATATCACCTTCTGCAGAGTAGTGCAGTCAGAGGGCGACGGGGCCAAAGATTCCCGGTTCCTGGCCCGCCCCTGATGGGAGTTTGAAGACTCGTGGCCTTTATTCTGCAGCAACAGATGCAAAGACTGCCAGATGAGATTCATACATTTCTGCCCCCTCTTGTCTGAGACTCTCCCCAGCTGGCCAAGAGGGCTTCAGGGGGCATTTATTCTACAGCTGCTGACAGAGAAAATGGTTTGCCCCGGCTGAGACAGTGAGCGCCCTCTTTTTCTCCTTATGTAGCTAAGAAAACGTCAGACGAGCTCACGTGATTGACATTATTCAGCCTTCATTTATCCGATATAGTTCAGAGAACGGGGTGCCAATCGTTTACCCCCCAAAAGCTCACTCATCCCCCCCCCCCCCCCAATAATCTGTCCGCCTCCCCCCCTCCAAGCACAGGCCACGTCAAGGGGAGGTTTCTTGGCGAACAAAACCAGCTCATAGATCTGCTACTAGCATTGTGGCAGAGGTGGGCATCATGCCAGCACACGCACCCCCCCTCCTTGCCCCCCCCCCCCCATGCCCCATTCTCTCTGTCTGGTCTTCTGTAATCAGACTAGTGGGGTTTACAGCATACTAACTACAAGGCAGTCTGGACCAAGTCTCAGGGGTTGTGGCTGTGTGCTAATTTATGCAAGCAGTGCACCTTTTAACCCATTCTGTGTCTTCTGAAGCCCGGGCCTGGCGTTCAGCCTGGCACCCGTTAACCCTTCGGTCGCCGCGGCGTTTTCACACGCCGGCGCGTTTCAACCCTCAAGCCGAGCCGAAAGCGCCCGCACGCGAGCGCCGGCGTCCCTGTGAACCGTCCAGCTGTCTGATAAGAAATAGTTTCCTCCGCTTGGGCGTTTGTGATGGAGTGTGTCGTCAGGGTCGGCTGGGCTTTGGCTCATTGCTCGGCACAAGATTCATTCTCTGGAACTTGTGACACGACGACTGTTCTTTCTTCGTTGTAAGGTCCTTGCAGGCTCAGGAATGAAAAGAAAAGAGAAGGGAAAAAAGACCCACAAGGTGGACCTCGCAATGTTTTTAAACAGACCTAAAATGGCCGAAGCCTTGCAGGACGCCATTTTGTGTTTCCCTTTTGTGTTTTTTTATTTTTTTGGGGGGGTGGGCAGGGTCCCAGCTTCGTATTCAACCCGAGACAGTTGGTGGAAGCGGTGTTTGCAGGCATCTGTGTGTTGCGTACCTCCGCCTGAGAAGCAGCAGCCACTCCAACGCAGGGATAGCCCCGCTGGAATGAGCTCAGTTTTTGGCAAAACCGGAGAAGGATTCCTGGCACCGAATCGAACCGCTCTCTCTCTCCCTCCCCCTCTCTCTCTCTCTCGCTTCGCTCTCTCTTTTTCTTTCCTCGTTCGATCACATGGCAGGAGTCTCAGGAAGCCAAGTGAGTTGCTTGTTAGGTTTTTGCACACCAGCGCTGACTTGGTGGATGTCCGCTTACCGTTAAATTATTTATCTGTGATTTATTTTGCAGGAACAAAGTTGCAAATTTCACTCTTGCAACAACAACAACAAAAAAAAAAGCTATGTTGATTTGTGTTATCCCTCTGGACTTCTTTGGTTTGTACTAATTGTTATCTCCTTTGATTATGATTATCTTATTCCCCGTTCGTGGCTGTCGAACACTTGTCTTGAAGCGCGAGCAGCTTCTGCCAGGAACTGGGATTTTCTAGGAAATTGTTTAAAGAAAAGCCAAGAAATTAGTCACAGTCTCTTCTGCAGGGACTCGTCTGTCAACATTTCATTGAAGATGAACATGTTTTGAAGTGAAGTCGAGCCTGATTTAAAACGAATTTGTTAATTAAAGTAACATTCTTTGTTTCTTTTTTTTTCTGTGTCCTTCCAGGAAAGACACCTTTGTGGATGTCTGATATGGATGCAGCATGGATTGTGTCCTTGGGGCTGAGGTAGTAGATTGAATAGTTGTGGGGTTCTTCGACCTCTTTTTCAGATAACTATACAATCTACTGTCTTTCCCAAGGAGACAGCTGAGCCAACTGGTCGTCGAAGGTCTTCTAAAGATGGCCAATCGTGTTGTCCTGTCAAAAATGCCAGCAGTAATTGTTTTAATGTGCCTTTTTTGATTTCTTGACCCGACGAGTAGACGTGTGCTGTGTTTGACTCGGGTTCTGTCAGGGTGAGGTAGTAGGTTGTATAGTTTGGTAGGTGGGACTGCACCCTGCTGAGGTGATAACTATACAGTCTATTGCCTTCCCTGAGGAGCCCACTGGACCCTCGTGGATATTCAACACCATCGCTTCGCTGGAGCGTTACGTTTATTTTTTCAAACAACATAGAGAAGGGGTGAATGTTTTTGTTTTTTTTTTGGACGTTTTATTGATTGCTTTTACTTCATGGACTGAAGCTGTGGCATGCTTTTAAGATATGTACGTCTGAATAAAATTACATTCTTTCCAAATCAGTTGACCAAAAAATCACAGAAGTTATGGCATCCTAAAGTTATTTTTCACACACACAGATCCTATCTGAGCAGCAGCTATTGAGATTGTTGATGTATAGTGCCCTCTAGTGGAGCATTGATAAATCGCGCTAACTAAAAACTTACATTGCAAACGAGTTGTTTGTTCAGGGGAGCTTTGTAAACTTTATACATTGCACAAGTTTAAATGTAATAATAGCAGAAATCATTTATGCTGTATAATAATACAGTAAAACTTTTGACAAAATAGCACAAACAAGCCTTAAACAAATCTTTCCTTCTTCCACATATGAACATTTACATTCCTTTTAATTAGTGGGTTGCTACAGATTGCTGAATTGGCTTATTTCTGGTAAAACAATTGAGCTTCAAGGCGAGACGCTTCCATATTTGACCATAGGCTTTCTGGATCTTGGGGATGCGACAAGCGTAGACCACTGGGTTGACGGCTGAGTTGGCATGAGACAGGAGAATACCTGGAGAATAACGCATTTGTTACTGACATAACACACTGGTTATCTGCAAGCACTTGACACATAAAAAAAGCATAGCTTGAAGAATGTCTTGGAGCTACATTTCTGGTGAGTGTGGTCCATACATGGTGTTATTTACATTAAAACATCATTTACAATAACTTTGTTGTCCATCACTGTTTGAGGTGTAGATTTGCCTTTGACATCTGGCAAAACAGGCACCCATAAAACATTCACCGGTGAAAAATACACAGTTAAAACAATGTAGCTAGAAGCAACGGCTTCAAAAACTCAAGATTGTGTTGTTAAAAAAAACATTGATTTAATCAGTGTGTGTCTATGCCTCATTCAGAATGAACACAGCTGAGGACAATTTCATTTTTAAAGCAGTTTACATGAACTTATTTATTCTCTTAAAAATAAAATCTTAGTAATGATGGATAATTAAATATCCGTTACTTGCGCTCATGTATTGCTACTGAGCTCTTAATTTATTTTGAACAGTTCAGTTTCTAGGTTGGAATTATTCAGGAAACAACTTCAATGAGTTTTAATGAAAAGGGTCAAAGCTATACTTACAGGGTTTACTATACCCCCCCCCCCCCCCCCCCCAACCCTTATTTGTTTTAACCACCCATGAGAAGCTACACCTTGACTGTACTTGACTGAATATTTGACCACTATTTTTAGCAGAGCTGTAAGAATCCTTTACATGTGTTGGTTTCCTGTCATGGACCTGCTTTGTAACATACCCCACGATTGTTTTATTTCTATCCAATCAGACAGATTGGTTAACATGCTTTCTAAGGAAACCCAGCAGATTGCATTGAGTCACTGGCTTGCAGCATTCACTCCTGGATGCATGCTTTCTCTTGTTGATTTTGCAGCAATCCCTCATACCGAGCATGCATGTAGCAATGGTGAGAGAAAAAAAAAAAACTTTAATAGGAAGAAACCTGCAGAACCAGGCTCAGTGTGAGCGACCATCTGCCCCAACTGACTTGGGGTTTGAGAAGACGAAACGTACACAGAGAAGAGCACAGAAGCACTGATCCAGGAGTACTTTCTACGTGAGAGAAAAGTAAAAGGGTAATGGCAGTACCGGCGTTAGTTTCCACTCTAAATCCAGTTCTGATGTCTTTTTGGAGATCATTATCTTTCTGAAATACTTAATTGTGTCTAAAGCTCTATGTGCTCTTATAAAGAAAACTAGTTTGGATGCATTGACTCCATCAGAATGGGTGCCTTATTAAATTCATGTAACCATGTTTCTGTTAAAAACACAACATCAATATTATGATCAGTAATAAAGTCATTTTTTTCCTGACGGGGATCTAATATTTAATAAAGCCAGTTTATATGACTTAGTGGTTGACATTGTCTATTTAATTTATGGCTTAAGTTTCAGTCATCTTTCCGCTTTTCAGGTGATGTTGAGGAAGTCGAAGGTATTCCTCTTTCTACTATATTGCACCCATTTTGGTCAACGCATCATCAAAAATAATCCTACAGCATGCTGCAATTACCGCTGTGCCTGTTGGCAGCAGGAACATTATTCCTAGCTTGGATGACTTCAGCTTGACTCTTCCCAACATACATACTGTCCCTTTGGCCACACAACTCGAGCTTTGTCTCTTCCGACCATGAAACCTTTCTCCAGAAGGCGTTTGGCACATTCTAAGCTTAAAACAATCCAAAACTGGCCTCACTGCAGAGGGTGAAGCTGGTTGCCAGCAGCTGGAGCTTATAGCCCTGTTCTCAAGTTCAAAGACATTCTAAGATGTTCAATGCAACATTTTACAAGATTAAATGTATATATTTGGGCCTACTTGAGTAATGTTCAGCCAGGATCAGATAAAAACCATTTCGACTTGTGGATACAGTTCGTGAAATTCATTGAAGTTTTTGGTTGTGTAATTAACAGCTCTAAAAAAAGAAAGAAAAAACTCAGAGCATTCATCGCCTGAGATAAGTGTGAGATTAGACGAATGTACGTAAATTTCTCTCCGTAAGCAAACGTCTTGTTTTAAATGCGGAGAAGTGACAACGTCTGCGTAAGGATTAGGAAAAGAACTATGACCTACCTGTATAAAGTGGTCCCTGGGTCACAGCCTGAGGTCCCTGGAAGAGCAGCAGGCAGTTCATCAGGTGCAGGGGAATCCAGCAGCCTGCAAATAACATCAGAACAAGAGCCAGGGAGCAGGCCAGCCTCTTCTCCCTGAGCAGCGAGGCCCGCGCCTGAGGGCAGCTGTTTTTCAGACGCTTGTGCAGGCTCCAGAAGATGACGATGTACAGAAACGTCATGACCAGCAGAGGAGCCATGACGCATCCAAGGAAGTTGAAATAGACCATGAAGGGCAGGGAGATAACTGAGAGGAAAGTGCACTGGGAAGAGTTGGGCAACGTAGAAGACGTGTTGGTGGAATGAGAGCCTGCGACGGAGAGGTTGTGCCATCCAAGCAGAGGGGTGAACCCCAATAGAAAGGAAAGTATCCAGCAGACTGACAGGGCCAACAGTGTGCGCCTCTGAGTGACAATCGCTTTGTATCTGAAAAGAGAAAGGGGAGGGAGGGTTTGAAGGTATGACAAAGAGAAAATTATTCCTGCAATTTGAACCAAACCGTGAAATTAGGTTTGCCTTTACCTGAAAGGCATGTGCAGTCGCAGGTATCGGTCAATGGCAATAGCCAGCAGCGACAGGACGGAGGCCTCCGTCAGCACCAGCACGATGCAGCTGAGGAACAAGCACTGGTGCGAGGTCAGGCTCACCCAGCCGTCCAACAGCACGGCTAGAGGCACAGCGGCTGCCCCCACCAGAAAGTCAGCAGCGGCCAGAGAGACCAAGAAGCAGAACGTCGGCTCCCGAAGGCAGTCCTGGATGCCGACAGCTACCGCGCACACCACCAACACGTTCCCAAGGCAACACGCCACAGCAATGAGCACCTCCAGCACTGTGTAAGTCACCAAACCCCAATCAGCCATCGCTGCAGAAACACAGCAATAGTTTCCTTGAACGTATCTTATGCGCAGGTATAATGCATTCAACGGCAAGAACAATCCAGCATAATCCTTCCTTGATGTTCAGATTGTGGTTACGAATGCCTCGAAAGGCAACAGGCAGAGGCCTTTTATATCGGGTCGTGCGTGCAGCGCACTTGAAAGCTGACTGACACTCCATGGAGACACCATCTGTATTTCATCAGCAAGTCAAAAATCCTCCTCTCACTTTGATAAATATGTCCCAGGAGCGTGAGAAGAGAGGACTTCTAGATCGGTGGTTTCCAAAACTTTTCAGCTTTTGAACCACAAAATAACACGTAGAAATTTATGTTCCCAACTATCGCTACTTGAAATAAGTACACACTGTGGATAAACCAATTAAACAAGAACATAATGACAGAACCAATCGTGGTTGTAGATTTTTTTTTTTTATTTGTTGCCACCACTTCAAATCTTGTAACACTGATGGAAGAACTGTCCAGTTGGCATTCATTTTTTGTTTTAGTTTGAGTGGAAATCAATTGAAGAAATCGCAACCTGGCGTTGGAACCACAGTGGGATCCCAACCTTATGTTTAGGAACAACAAAAACAGAAAACAGGACAATTTCATTGTATCCACAATTTTTTTTTTTGGAAAATGTCAATTTTCAAAATGTTACATGATTTATCAACCAAGTTATGGAAGTAAAATAACATACTTTACAATTTCTTAGCGGTTACTGGTAATTTGATTTAAAACAATGCATCATATTTAGTATCTTAATATCTTATTTTAAATATAGAATTGTTGGGTGCAAAGTAAGTAGCAAACACAATCAATTACAGAGTCCTCTGAGTTTATTGGCTCCCCATGTAAAGATGTTCAAAAAATTTAAAATGAATGGTACATTTTTGTTGGATAATTCACAAATATTTAGTGGGTGAAAAGATTCCATATTCAGATTTTTTTTCTCTTTATTAGAGCACACTTGTCTAGCGAGCAAATCACAAAAGCTAGCTCTTACTTTTGGAGTTAATGTGAGCGTCTAAGAACTTTTACTTGACAATAATATGCCGTCCCCTTGGGTTTAAGTTTGATGTCAAACATATTTGACCTGTTTTTACCCCTACGCAGTCAGAACGATGGAAAAGAAAAAAAAAGAAAAATCAAAGCTCACACAACCAACAGAGGAACCATTAGATGCCCTCTAAATGTGTTCTGTCTTACCATCACAAGAATTGACATGTGGAGTGTTTCTAAGTCCCGCTACTGGGACGTTGACTGGAATTAATCTGCTTTGGTCACATGGGACTAAAATAGAGATTTTTCGGCACAAAAACAGACACTCGAAACGATAAACATGTGGAAAAGCACGTCGTTCCCACTGTGAAGTGTGGAGGAATGCTATGGGCATGTTTTGCCTCTAAATGCCCGGGGGGGACCCTCTTAGAACTTGTAGCAATAGCGGCGTTCAAAAATACCAGCAGACTTTAAATGATAACCAAGGAAAATGTGTTGTCGTTCAATAAAATGATCGAAAATATGGCCACAGATGGATTTACTTCAGCTTGTTGTGTGAAAATGCAAGAATATAGATAAACAAATGTCCCGTATCATTGACTTCACACAATGAGTTGAAGGATAATGTGTATGTCATGTTGGGAGGAAATCTTTAGATCCACATGCAGGATCACACTCTGAGGCTCTATAAATGGTGCAAAAGAGTTTTATTGTTCCCTTAGATATTAAAGGAACTGGGTAGGGCTTCCTTGTTCAGCAATGTCCGAAAGCAGAAAGGAATTGTATCTGAAGCGATCAGGGTGAACTGACTTATTTCAGATGTCAGGAGGAGGAAGTGGATGTGGATGCTGGTATGACGTCTAGGTGTTAGTTGTTCCAGGGGGTCTCTGCACAAGCGAGATGGTTGGTAGGAGACCCAGGCACAGAGCGGCAGAGGAGCGGAGAGCAGGCAGGCAGAGGAAGGCCGGAGGGATGGAGAAGACAGGCGCAGGGGACTGGTGGTCCAGGAGGAGCCTTGACACGAAGGGGCAGCAATTCCACGAACTGTTCCTCACTGGGGGCACGAATGGTCTGAAGGAGCCGTAGTTCAAAAAGAACCACGGCTTGACTTTACCACTCAGGTTAATCATCAGTCAAGGATGAGTCGTCAGCCAGCTCCTTAAATGCCCTGCAGGTAATGAGTGCACAGGAGGCAGGTGTGCCAGCAGCGCTGACCAGCCACGCCCCCTCCCCAACGATCACCTGCTCAGGTAAGAACCCTCACACATACACACAACCACATACACAACAGTGCAGCCATGTGTTTTATTTATTTATTATTCAAATTTTAAGTCGGAAGTACCCAAAGTCAGCTCTTAGGAAACCCAGAGGCAGTAATTAATAAATGGGGGGAAAAAATGTTTGCTTGTCTTTCTGATGATTTTTATCTTAATAAATGTTTTGTAAATACATTACCACACAACCTTAATTAGTGAACATTTCAACGCTGTCTGAATGGTATGAAATGCAGAGAAATATATTGTTATTAGCTCGATTTGTTGAACTTCATACTTCCGCCGTAACAATCGTTGGGAAAAAAATGTCTGCTGATATGTTTGAACAATTCACCTTTGCTGGTGGTGCATGTTGGGTCTTTTATTTAGCCTTGCCAATAAAAATTGCTGCACACATTTATACACCGATACACAGATTGGTAGACAACTTGGGGTAAGTGCCTTGCCCAGGGGCACATTGACTTGTGACAGGTGGAAGCTGGAATTGAACCCACATCCTTCTAATTGAGCTATTCCAAAATAATATATATATATATATATATATATATATATATATATATATATATATATATATATATATATATATATATATATATCTCCAATGTGGCGACGGCCAGGAAAGCTGTTGTTTTATCCGTAGTATCTCTTACGGACGCCTTTTGAAGCTAAACTTTCCAGAGTTGCAGCCGCTACACGTATCACTGATTTTCTCTTACAATCGTGTCTTGTAAAATAAACATGTTGTCATTCCAGCTCAATGCTGTTGATGCGAGGAGCTGCCTTATTGGATCTAAGAATCAGCCTTAAAAAAAATTCCGACTTTCCGACGGGAAAGTCCGACTTTAGCGTATCTACGGTATATTAAAAGTTGAATTTTTGTATTTCAGTGTCACATTATGCTACGGCAATAAAAATATTACGTTTTTTTTTACACATCTTTAGCAGGGGTGCCAATGGTGGATGAGCATTTTTAATTTCTCTTTAGACATATAGTGAGACGGCGCCTAATAAAATATGGGCAAAGTACGACTATCTGAAAATTGTATCTCAATGAGCATGTGAGATCAAAGAACTACTTTGTCTTGCAAATTCCGGCATGCAATATGAGCACAAAGGTCACAGAGGTTATTTTAAAATAAACATGACAGCCTGAGAATGACTTTTAGGGTAAGTTACTGTGCTTTCGGCAACTTTATAACAGTAATCGGCAACTTTATAACAGTGATCCTCAGCCTGTAAACTTTGTTCAGTTTGTGTGTGTGTGTGTCGGTTCTCGTACTTGCAGCTGAGCGAGAACACTTTTTGCTAATTTTACTAGTAAAGTGAGGACTTTGATGTAAAGTGAGGACATTTTGCTGGTCCTCACTTTTCTTCTGGGCTAGGGTTCAGGTTTAGCACTATGGTGTCAATTAGGTTTAGACTAGGGTTGATTGTAAATCTGAAAAAAAATAGGGTTGGGGTCAAGGTTAGGCCATGGGAAGGCTAAAAGATAAATGGAAGTCTATGGAAGACAAGGCACGGTCCTCACTATGTAAATTAAACAAGGATGTGTGTGTGTGTGTGTGTGTGTGTGTGTATGGGTGGGTATATGTGTGCCTGGCTGAGTGTGTGTTTGCCTTTGTTTTGTTAGGGGGGACTTTTTGGATGTTACTGATTAGCAGGTCTGTTTGCTGTGGCAGTTTTTAATGCATGCTCGCTTTGCATACAATTTTGGCTTCGGTCACCTGCCTGTGTGTGTCCTTGTACAATAAGTCTGTGTGTGTGGGCTTGCTCCAAGCACATTTATGTTTATCTCCATTAGGTGCTCTTCAAACGGGGTCTTTGTTTGCTTGCAAAGCCAAAAAAAAAAAAAAAAAAGACAGATAGCCTGAAGAAACTTACGTTTTTGTCATTTTGAAATTTATTTTATCTTAAACAAGATACATTGACACAAGCAGATCATTTTTACACAAACAAAATTTTCATGTGCAGTTGAATATCCGCAACACAGAATCACAAAAAAAAGGAGAGAAAACTACTTTTATTAAAAGGCAGATTTAAATTCTACTTATAAAGTAGACAATATCTCACAATCTATTAGATTTACTTGGTGGTTGCTAGCTGACCTCTCAATATACAGCCTGAAATTTGCACGTATCACTTTCATCATCTCTTGTTCAGCCCTCTTCCAAACTCCACTGCTGTATCTACAAAAAGCTCCACCCGACAGTAGTTTGTGCTCTGGCCTTTGAAATACTTAGTATTCATTTGTCATTTAAAAAAAATACCTTAAAGTTAGGATCTGCACAACATATGTCAGGTGACTTTCTGAAGTCCGGTCTTTTGTCCCGCTCAGTGCTCTAAAACGGAGTCTCCTTGTAAGCCTCTCAGCGTCTTCTCGTCAAAGCGGTACGTGAGCTTCCTCTTCACCTTGTGAATCTCGCCGGTCCGCGAGTAGTTTCGTAGCGCCCGTGCCATCTTCTGGTAGGTCATAGTCTTGCGGTTCCCTTTCCGGCGACCCCACAACTGCGCTAGGCTCTCCTTATTCTGAGAGGAGAACTGAAAGGTTCCAGAGGAGGACTGGACCCACCAGATGCAGCTCCTCATCGACGGCGTCTGGAGCATCTCAAACAGGAACTGGAACAGCCGCTCCTTCCTCTTTCCTGTGGAAGAGGAAGTGGGGGAAAAACAAAACAAAAAAAATTGGGTTAACCTGACCGCATCTTGTGTGTGTGTGTAGCCGGACAACTCTGTCACAAGCTTTTGTTCTGAGGTGCTAAATTATTGTTCTACCTGATAGTGGAGCCAGAGGCAAGTGTCCGTCCTTCCTCTCCCCACTGTCGGAGGGAGGTGATGGGGAATCTTGGTAATCCTGATACTGGGAACTGCTTGACTGTGAATCTGAATCAACATAAATAGGAGCCTGGTAGGAGTAGGTGGTGTGTTCCTGGACAGACAAAAATAAAAAAAATAAAAAAGATAAGCCCAACTAAAAATTAACTTAAACTGAATACATTTGGCTTTTCTCACAGATCCATCAAGTGTCCTTAGATATCAAACTCCTGGCACTCACCCAATGGTTGTCTTGTGGACTCAGCCCGGCCGGTTGCGGGGTTGGCTCTTTGTAGTCTTCCTTTGGAGAGTGAAAGCCAAAGCGCCACTCATATGCATACTGACCCGACCAGCTGTTCTCTGAGGAGAACGAAGCACAACATTCAGTCAAGTGGTAGATCTAAAAAAAACACACTTTAATGTTCCACCTCTGCCGCCGGCGTTCAGCCAACCTATGATCCTGGCATCCTGGTGGGAGTGAGCGTGCGTTTGGTGACCCATGCTGGCGATCATAGATGTTGCCGGCGTGTGTGCGGGCTGGACTTCCAGCGAATGCTCCTGCAGGTATTCCTCGATGACCTCCAGGTCTACCTCAGCGCAGGACGAAGGCGCCACCCCGCAGCAGGAACCGCGGCATCCTCCCAGCTTCACCTCGGTCACGTAAGCCATCTGACGTTCACAGAGCAGGACGGAGGCTTTCAGATTCCAGACGCTGTAAGGTTTTCGTTAACATTTTTGCTTAACACGTCGTGTTGATCTCTTGTCAGTTTTTAGCCTGAGGTGTTGAACAGCCTCCACATCTTCTTTGTATAAAACCCGTTTTTACTCTCATTGATTTCAAATGAAAGCATCTTTTCTATGACGTAATATCTTTTTTCCATATTTTCCAAAACAACTTTTTTTTAATATTACTATAAATTTAAAACAATTTGATTTCAAATTTGAGTTACGTTTCAATTGAATTCAAGTTGAAAATCTATCTCCAAGTTGTGTGGAGTCTAACTTTATACCTACCTGTGCAAAGCTAAAGTTTGGATCCTGGACAAGAGCCAGTTACCAACACTGGGGTCATGTGTATTTTAGTTTGACTGGCAAATTTATGCAAGAGTTTATGTTTTCATCAGCATAGATAACACTCAGGCAGCACTGATGTGTGGCCAGTAGACATAGCCCTTACATAACTTTACATGACTCTGGCAGCAGTAAAATAAATAAATAAACCCAACGCCAGCAAAAGGTGGCATTGAACTCACCGTCTCTAACTCCGTCAACATGCTTAAAGGCAGTCTGGAAAAAAGAGAGGGAAACACAACTCTTATTAGACAGCAGAATCACGGCAAAATAACACCAAAAAGGAAGTGAAAGATGCTGTCACGCACACTTCTCTAAGCCGTAAGAGACAATCATGTGACATAAAATAAAATAAATAAAGAACAAATCATTAAGTGTTTCCGTACCTTAGCTAAGTCCTGTGTCTGGTGCTGTGAAGCAGTATCCTCAGGCAGTGAAGAGCGGCGACATCAGAATCAGAGTGCTCACCTGTACGATGCTCCACCACCTGGGCCTCATCTTTCTTATAGCGTGCACGCACACACCCTCCTTCCTCGTTCCATTGGCCAGCGAGTGCTGAGGTGGGCGCGGTTTGCAGAGCGGGGTATTTCTGGATATCTGCTGATCTAATGTGAGAAATTCTCCCTCAAACTTCAGGTCATTGTACATTTTGACAAGTTATATATAAAAGTCTGGGAAACCGATTGGCTTGAAAAAAAAAAAACTGTACACAAAAGCAAACACAAAAACTGTTTTAATCTATGTTTGCTTAATAACTACTTGTGCTATTTGCTTAACACATGATTGCATGTTTAATTGCTAAGCTTTAACTACATGTAAATGTCAGGTACACTTAAATTATTTTATTTAGGCTTTCCTAGCTTAAGTTAATCATAGTTTCACCTAACTAAAGAAATATCTAGTTTATTCAGCCGAGCTTTAGAAACCACTAACCATAGAAAAGTCTGCACAACAAACAATGAAATGTCAACAAGGTGTGTTTATTAATTAAACACTGGAATTGTAATTTGACCAACTAAGATTGGTGTGTGTGAACAAATATAGATTTGAAACATTTTCAATTCGGAATCCTACCTGTAGTCTTTGGCACTTCTATATTTTAATGGCCTTTTTATTTTAAAATAGAATTGCAAATATTAATTTCAAACACTGGCTCCCAAATTTTCATTTCATGTTTCTCTTTCAATCAAGCTCCCTTGCACATTCAGGCGATTATGCAATACATTTGCAATACAGACTTAGGGCAAAAGAGAATTCTTCAGATTGTGATGTTTTTACAAATTATTTGCTTGAAACTTTAACATCTCACCACACAAACTTTCTGTCCCCACTCCCAGAGTGGCAGGTCCAGCTGGAAGGTTCTAATCACTGAAGAGTCTTGGTGCATCACTGGACATGTGCAAACCTCATCTTTATTTTTCCATCCACAAACACAAAGTTGAAGTCAACATTACCCAACAAACATAGTAATATAACCATATTATATCAAACGAGTTCATTACTTCTTATCTTATTCATCTTATTTATTGCATTTACAGTATAACTACACACAAGTGAAGGTAACTTGTATAGCAATGCATCTCGATAATTACAATCAAAAACTTTTTTGTTGCAGTATATATATATATATATATATATATATATATATAAACAAATACACAACACGGACTATGAATAGTTAGAAATCATGAAGTTCAAATACTAACAAACACTAACAACACTAAAAGAATGAGAAAAGAATTTGCTCAACTTGAGTTAAAATCCAGTGCAAACAGGTGGGCTTTTAACAAAGACTTAAAAATGCAAAGCCACTGGGATGTTCTAATATTCTAAGGAAGATATTTCCTGTCTCGGCACAGCCACAGCAAATGCTCGGTCCCCTCTAGTTTTCCGCCGTGATCAATTCATTTCCTGATCTTGTTGATCGAGCTGGAACATGGACCGACAAAAGATAAAACGAATCCTATAGCTGACTGGAAGCCGGTGCAGTGAAGCCAACACAGGAGTTATAAGCTCCTGTGTTATATGCTCTTTTTGTGCCTGTAAGTAAACGAGCTGCAGCGTTCTGATGATTATTGTTTACAGTCTGTGAAAACTCAAAATTTGATTTCTAAGAATATTAGGACATAGCTAAATATCTCCCTGTTTGTAGAACAAAGCTGTGCTTTCACTTAACAAAACAGATTAAGTTCTGCTGGAATTCTAATTTAATGAGATGCACCTGTATTTAATGAATGAAAAATGTTACCTTGACCTCTATTTTTCATTTTTGTAGCGTCATTTCCTGAAAATCAAAGCCTATGGGGTATCTGTGGTTTCTTATCACTGGATTTGTCACAGAGGAGGCCCCATGGAGGAAAATTATGTGGCTTTGGATGATTTCTTTCTTTCGCCTTGAATGTGCTGTTGGAATCATACACAAATACTCAATAAAATATGTGGTAAAGTAAAGTAAGCATGTCTGTGCCCATGTAGAATATATATTAGAATGGTTTAAATGTATAAATTCAAAGCAAAAAAGACTAATTTGCTTCAGTGCCCTAATGCACAGAAGCTCCATTGTGCTGATAAAAGGAAATGTTTATAAGGTAAGCAGCAGGAGTTCACAACATGGCCACACTTTTTTTCCTTTTTTTTATGATGATATATTGGTGTGTTATGAACACGGGAAAGAGATATACCTGTTTATTCAGTAATAAATAATTCCCAGCAAAAGAAAGAAAAAAAAAAAAGCTAACCATGCTTGTCACAAAGGAACTTTAAGCTGGTAGCAATTTAACAATCCCACCTATTTACTATATACTCTATATACACATGTGCAACAATTTGGATAAAAATCTATTTGGTGGATCTGCCGTCTTACAAACGGCATAAACCCAATATGTGTGTGGACGACAGAGGCCCTCACACATGACTCCTTATTAACCCCTATACTCAGTTCTGCAAACATACCCATATCTCACAGACAATATTAGATATACCACAGGATACCACAGCAGGGAAGCAAACAGACACCAGCATTGCATCACAGCCCAGGTAAGCCGAACATGATGTCACGCACAGCTTACGCTGCATGTATGCTTCATTGTGTCTTCCTACAGGAGCCGTTCCTTTTTTTTTTTACCGTCACGCCTGTCTGTGTGTGTGTGTTAGACGTAGATTCCACAACAACAAAAAAACGGCAGTGCAACACATTTTTTCCCCCTGTGGGTTGCCGGTGTTGAGGGATTCCCCCAGCTATGTTTTTTTTTTTTTTTTCTTCCACTGTAACAGCAAACTTGTTAACCCAACAGACTAAAATAACCTGTTATTTCGAAGACTACTAGAGGTCAAACTATTGCTGGGCTTTTTTTGTTGTTTAAAAAAACATTTTGAAATAGATTAGTTGCTAAACTGGTTTAATTTTTTTAACAGCAGTTTAGTGCCTCATTTTTTTCTAATCTCAATTAAAGGGACAGTTAGGGGTAGCCTTTCAACGTTTTTGCTAAAAGCTTATAAGCAGTTAATATCTTACCTGCATTGACTTGTCTTAATTTAGAATCGATCTAAATTAGTTGTTCCCAGAGGTTAAAGTTAATGCCTTGATTTAGATGGGCAAAAGGGTCATCTAGAGCCCTTAAAACTTTACTCTTTGGAAAAAGTCAAAGAGGTTTATCCAGACACTATTTCACGAGCCTTAAAAACAAAGACACGTCTGCGCAAAACAATCATTGAATGGAAATTTTGTTTGGTGATAACACAGGTGAGAGCTACAGTACTGCTTCAAGACAACGTTCAAGTGTAATCCCCGAGAATGAAAAGACAAGAAGGCAAAAAGCTTATTCATATGGTGTTTCTCAGTACTTAGCACCAACACAGAATATGAGTCAGCATAGTATCTACAGCGCTACCACTGATATTTAAAAGGAAGTTTATCCTTCAGTGTTAAACACATACTGACTACAGAACATGTACGTAAAGCATTTCTGATCAGAGTAACTAAATACAGCTATGCTTAGAATTATATATTTTACAGATTTAGGTTGTAAATTATTCTTCATTTAACCAAGTTTTTAATACAAAATAAAAATCTCTCAAATGATGATAAAATGATGCAAAACAATAATGTAACATTTCTACATTTTGACAAAAAGTAATCTGTTTTATCAGCATATATTTAAAAAAAAAATGACATGTCGAAAATACTTTATACAAATTCTCAAGAATCATTGTAAAAAAATATTTAATCGCCCTGCACAGCAGTTAAACCCTTCTTATAATTGCTGACCAGTTTCTTGCATGATTCCACTGGTAAATTGATAATTTAGCTTTGGTGATGAGCTCCAAGTCTGTAGCCCCTTTCAGATCATTGTTCTAGATTAACATGCAAACATGGAAACCCTGTTATAGATTACAAATCAATCTGCCAAGACCACAGGCTCTGAGTGCTTTCAAAAAGTATTGTTGGACTTACAGAACTAAAGGGGTGAGGCTTGCAACTCACCTCTACCCTTGAAATGTGAATCTTTGCAACCCTTATGCAGGGTCTTCAAATTCATTCAGTGATTTAAATAAAATCCAAGTCTTTGTGCTCCATCCTCATGATATCTGCATCAGATTCTGCTGAGTAACATATTTCTCAGATCAGACGAACTCCTGAAGATCATGTGATGCGTTTGGTCTCACTGCACATCTGCAGATTCCTGGTGCCTCTGCAGCTGCCATTGCTTTGTGTTGTATCACTATGTGATCCATGTTCCACAACACTGTATTAAACCTTACAGCTCATAGAGATCATGGGTTTGTCCCTCGGACTCAAAGTGGATCTGGGGCATATTACTGGTTAAGTGACCCCAAACCTTTGGGTTTTACAATTGCACATCAGGGGTGGTTAACACATGTAGATCACAGAAGGAAATATGATGATTATCTGTCATATCAAAGTTGTGTTGTCCCAAAATATTAATGTTAAGTCCAGTCAGAAGAAACATGTAAAATGTAAATATTAAAACTTACATAAATACTTTTGCTCATATACAAACTGTCAATACATTTGACAGTTACCAAATGTTCTTTGGTAACTGTCTGATATTAAAGAGTAAATATATGAAGTATATATGACCAAAATGTTATAACAGTTGAAGTGAAGACCATTTAATTGATCCAATACTGCCTCACTTTTCTGTTAGGTAATGTGAATGTTAATGCTTTACAGAATTAGTTTTCAGTACCTGTTTCACACAGGAAGATTGTTGGTGGTGTACCACCTTCTGCTGCAATTTCTGCATGGAAAATCACTGATTGCATTCTAAAATAAAACAACCACCCAGTGCAAATTTGACTTTGGTTTTGAGATTCACGAAACAGGGAAAGTTGGAGTTGGGAAAGTTGGAATATTTGGAGGTGTTTTAGGATGATGGCTGTTGCTTTGGCCCCTGTTGAGTTCACTGTAAGCTTCAACCTCCGGGCCTAATCTGAATTTGAGCTAAATCGAGATGTTACTTGTTTCTCATGGTTGTGCTAGAATTTCAATCAAAGTATCCTTCAAGAAATCACTTTAAATCAAAATTCCATCGCTCTCTCAGGGCTACTTTGGCTAATATGTTTTAAACCTAATTTCAAATAGTGTATTATTGTCAGTGAAAACATAAAACAGATGGCCAAAGCTGACAAGGCCCAGTTTCCTGGTGCTTTCCATGTGGGGTGAATAACCAACATTCATAAGGGATTCCTAAAACAGTCCAAAAAAAAAAAAAAAATGTGTATGCTAAAATTACATCACTTGCAAGCCTCAGTTCGTAACAAGAGAAAGCAGAAAATGATACAGAAAAATGCAATCAACTTCACTTCTCACCTACTTAGGATACATTCACTGAGGATATTCTGTGATAAAGAGCATAAATGTTGACAGATTAACCCCGAACAAATAAAATAAATCAGGGAAGAATATCATTAAAATGCTACTGATTGAGGAATTTGTGGTGCAGAGTCATAATGAATCCAAGTTCAGCACAATTGACCTCCTTGGAAAGATGATATACAACATCTAATGTGTGACATCTATGTTTTATACCTGGACCATTATCTCTTCCTGATAAAAATGGGGATTATATTTACAGGAATCGGTTTAATAACTTGTCATTGTTTGGTGTATAAATACATTGTGCTGAAATATTGTTGCATAGATATACACAGAGAACATTCATGATAGAAGCCAAGTAAGCCAAAGGGCATCATACTGTGTAAAAAAGTTCACAAATATTCATTATTTGTTTTTTTGCTCACAAGGAGCCAGACATTCTCATAATCTTTTAAAGGGGCTAAATTCAGTGTCTTCAGACTTAAAAGTATTTCATTGTTTTCAGTTTGCTTTCCAGTCTTTAAGCAACACCATGGCACCAAATTCAACAGGTTGTGCCTGTAAAATTTGTCAAATTAGCTTCAAAATGGTCCAGCTTAAACATTTTTTGGTACCTGGCTCCCAGCAACAGAAAAAAATAGAAGCTGTGACTGAGGACCCGAGTGTTGCATCTGTGCCATCTGAAGTTTTTGGCTAATTATCAATTTGTGAATCACTTTGTTTTCAGTGAAAAAACATTTGATGACTTCCAAACTGTGTTATCTTTAGTAATTTGCACAAGTTTGATTAACACATGAGAATAATTGTATCTTTGTGAAAGGATGTTAGTTTAAAAGTTTGAATTTTCTTACTTTTATTAGTTATTTGCTATGTTGTCTGTTGAGGAAGACAAAGAAGTGCTTTTTTATTGACTTTATGAGTCTTTTAATTACCTAAATGATTCATTGGACTTATGCAACAGTAAAAAAACAAAATGACTGTGTAAAGTACTGAACTGAAAATGATTAGAATAAAAATTAGCGATGAAGCAGCCTATGGTCACAGTTTGAAAGAGCTATAAATGTCCTTTTTCTCTTTAGGGGAAGGATGATTCAGGAATCTTAAAATAATTTGTATATTGTTAGACTGTATTCATCATATTATTTTCAAATGTCTTTGTGGCACTGGTTTGGTTTTGGTCATAATAGGATGTGATTTCTCCCCGGCTCTGCATCATTATAATCAAGATGGGAGTTTGTCCTTGTGGCAAATCGTTGGTACAATTCAATTCAAAAGGCTTTCAGCAATGCATTTGAACAGTTTCTTTGTCGACTGTGAAATGTTTTGTACCATAAAAACTTAATTCATTTTTAAACAAAAAATTGTGTGCCCAAATTCAAACCTAATGTGCAATCTAGAATTTTATAGAACAAACAAACAAATCTTAAAGCTGCTTCTGGAAGAACTAACTGCAGGCTAGTGTTAAACACATTGATTGCCTCTTGACAGTAATTCTGTTAAAAATACTTAAAGCCAGGTTGGTGAAAGCAAAACAACCAATTTTAACTAACTACACCATTTCCAATAAAAAAAATAGTAGCCAAATATTGTGCAGTGAAAAGGCCAGAAGGTTGTTGAGCGCAAGAAATGCCTGTGGTGAAGGTGTAACTTGTTCAAGGACAGTTGCCAAATTGGGTTTTAAGGACAACTTTGATGTGTTCTGTTTAAATAAAATAAAACTCTAACCAGTCCATCAAACTCTTGTTTTCAAACATCATTGAGGTTGTATGTTCTTGGGGAAACAAAGGCTTCAAATACATCAGTTAAAACATTAAAAGGAATAAGACTCATGTCCAAGATGGGTGTATGTAAACTTCTGACCTGAAGTGTAGCTAAGTGCGCATATCACAAACTAATGGAACCAAACAGCATCAACTATGACTCCTTTTTAACTCACAGAAGACCATTATCTAATCTGTGGAATGATTATTTGTGTTGGATTGTTAACTGCTCATACACTCATCTGGCTACACCAATTTTGGAATCATCTTCTTCTTTCTCATTTATAACTCAACCCTGCAGCTCATTGCTGAGTTTTTAAGTCAAAATCCCCCAAGAACAGCAACCCAGAGAGCGAGTTTTGTGCACGGTCCCATACATAATGTACACAACGGCAAACACCTCTGTTTTTACCCCCAGGCACACTAACCACATATGCAAACAAGGTAAAAGTACATTCATACGAGCATTACAGATGGAAATTATACAGCATGTTTCAGTTTTGTCCCTGTGGCAGGAGATTATTTAGTACTGATAAAAGTTTCACTAAAAAAAAAAAAAATATCTAGCCTATATTAGGTTTATCATTAACCCAGCCTGCACCACACTGCAATCAGGATCATAATTTGTTTTTATTAGCTGCTGTCAAGATTCAAAGTGGCACAAACACAACAGCAGCTTTGTCGTATTTATATATTCTTTGAGATTAATATGTCCATGTTGAATATATATAAAAAAAGCCATTACTGAGGATACAAACAAGGCCTTATGTCCAAAGATAAATCAAATAAAAACCTAATTAGGTATGGAAAGGTGGATTGCAACTTGACTTTATTTTTCATTTTATTATTTTAGGTGATTCAGTTATACTTTGAGGAATCTAGAAGATCTAAGTTTTGTTTTGATTTTTCACCTGAGTTTTTTTTTTAACAAAATAAATACAGCTTGTTTAAAGAGCATACAATGACTTTGAACATAAAGCTATTTATAAATCAATGTAAAGAAGTAATGCGCTAGTAACAGCATTCAGAATTCTGTCCTAGGAATGCTACATCAATGTGCTTGACTTCATGAAACAAAACTTAATTTTCATCAGTAAACCTAGTTCACAAACCCCCCCCCCCCCCCCCTCCCCCAGGGGATTATATGATTATGCAAATACTTAAGATGATAATTATGTTTATGGGTGATCTTTTTCCTGCAACTGGCCATCTGATTAACCAGAAATTACTGTATATGCATCATTCTTGTCAAGCTTACATTCTTCTGCCATAAAAACCACGTAGCTAAAGTAAAGTGTAAATAGTTAATGAGAAATGTAAAGTTTCTCAGACATTCAGCTGATTTCTTATCTTTTTTTACATACAATTTAATTTGATTTCAAGCTTTATTTTAATGTTCAGTGTTTGCCAAAAATATATATATATCTTGCCTTTCGTCTTAATTGGAATTCTAACAATTAGCAGCAGAGGCTTCAGTCAACCCTACTGCATTACTTAAGATAACAACACAGATAACAATGCACATTTTTATAAATAGACATTGCCCTTTGGCTGCAGTAGAATTTGAAGGGTGTAGCATTAGTAAACGTAAAATGTAAGGTCACTTATAGGAGGTGAACTGAGGGAGGGTTGAATAAACGCGTTTGGAAAAACCTCGGCTTTCAGACAGATAGATGACGGTTAGGAGTCCTATTGCTCTGCTTGCACCTGGAAGACCCAGAAAAGATGATAAGGCCACACAGGCTCTGGATGCTTGCACTCTGAAACACAACCCACAAACACGACCAACACTAATTACATTCACCTAACTTGTTGCCCCTGAAGTGCCGGGCATCCAGGAATTAAACTCGACATGATCAATATTTGTACGAACAAATCTTATCATCTTCAATCAGTAACTAGTTTAAAGAATGATTGTTTTGTACGGGCAAATGCAAAGCGACAGAAGTTGATGCTCGCTAACTTTCTGTCCACAAGCGGTGCAAGATATATATTTTTTTTTTCTGTGGTTGACTTTTATTACAGTCAATATTCACTTTTTTTTGTTGCTAAGTAAGCGTATTTAGGCCTACATGGGCGTGTAAGGGAGATTTAAACGTGTGCCTGAGTCACTTGTGAATGTTCAACGGTCACAGCGCTGCAGCTGACTTGTAAAAACGATTTGGACACCCAGAAACACTGTTGGCCATTAGTGTGTCAGATCCGAAGCAATTAAGATGATTGCACTGGCTCTTATCAAGTCCACCATCAGTTGCTGATGAGCAAGGGTCTTTGTGTTTATGCGCGTGTGCGTCTGTGTGTCCAGGTGTCTGCAAGTTTACAGTTAAAGCTTAACCCCCCCCCAGATTAGTGAATATACGCAAATCACCTGTACACATGCAGGTTTGCGGGAATTCCCCCAACGCCTCACTCAGAAGCAGAGAGTGTGTTTGTGTATTTTCAAGCGATAAGTGACAGACCTGTTTGTTCCTGAAGGGAGTCCTTCTATGAACACAAACACTTCACGAGGAGGACTAGTTGGACCGAGTCAGTTTCCAGGACCTGTGCTCATCTTCAATCTAATCCCATTTAATTTAACTTAGGTTTTGTGAAAACGTATTTGCCTCTTTACACATGTCTCGTTAGTTTTTTTTTCTTTTTTTTTTTGCCACAATTTAATGTTTTAGCTCAAATTAGTTTTAACATTAGACAAAAACATCACTACCTAATGGACAAGCTGGTCTGCAGAATGTGGGCACTGCAGGGGACTGGGCTGGCACCTTTGCTGTTTACCCTCTAGACTTCATCAGGCTGCCACCTTGAAAGGTTCTCGGATGGCTCGGCCACAGTAGGCATCATCCCAGTGCAGAGAGTGGACAAAGGACTTTGTGGACCGGTGCTGGTGGAACCAGTTCTTGATCAATGCGGAGAAAACCAAGGAAATAGTGGTGGCTGAACATTAACTAATTATAGAAACCTGTATATCAAACAATATAAAATAAATGCAAAGAATTAAATATGTCATTCATCTCGGGGGTAAAAAAAAAACAGATGCATTTGTTGAACCAATCCACTCACCCCCCATTGTTGGCATAATGGGGGTGGGGGTGCTGTGCCATCTGAGGAGCAAAGGCGTTGTGTCTGTGATGCACAAATAACTGACCTCCAGTAAGTAGCTGCTTAAAACAGAAGACCTGTGACACATTTTATTTATTTTTCACTCCTCAATAGAATAAAACTTCTTAACAAGTGGAGTCAGACCACATTCCGTTCCCCTCATTAGATCCGTCTAGTTCTGAGCACCTGCCGAGACACACGAGACAAAAGGAGAGAGCAGAGCAAGTGACGGAAGATGGAAGAGAGCAAAACGCAGCGGAAGCACAGCAAATGTTTGA